>NC_044987.1:64298384-64348475 GCF_008728515.1 Papio anubis | reverse complement strand
GACTCTCTGAAAAACGAACATAATACATGAAGATGAAGAAATAGATTTTAATGTTATAATGCTAACTTGAGTAACTTTCTGAAACATGTCATATAAAAATTACCAATAAACGAAAGATGCAACATTTCATTATTTTACATACAATATTATGAAAGAGTGAAATAGGAAAGAAGTAATGATAGATTTATTGCTTCATCAGTGGGAGAGAAGGAAATACTTTTAAGAATTATTTAACAAATCACAAAGAGTTGGTGATTAAGTAGGTGTATTGTATGAAATTGAGGTCACTTTCAAAGAAAATGACTAGATTTTTGAATGAGTCAAGTGAATGGATAGTGGTGTTTTTTTCCTGAATTGAGGATGGTTTAAGAAATAGTGCCACTTTAAAACTTTTTAACTATTTATATAATTTTAAATATATAGAACTTTGCAGTAAGAGTATGAGAAACTCCCTTATAACATGTATACAAAGGTTCACATGTACCCATAATCACAAACTCTTCATATTTTGCTCCATTGTGCTTTATCACTAGTTCAGTAGGTAGGAAGATGGAGAATTTTTTTTTCTAATTGGTTTACAAATAAATAGAAGGCATGATGCCCCTTTACATCTAAATTTTAAAGCTTGTATTTCTTAAGGAAAAGACATTATATTGTATAACTATGGTATTATAACCAAGATGAGGACAGTTAGCCTTTAAATAAAATTATAACCTAATATAAAGTCCATGTTTAAAGTTAGACAGTAGTCCCAACAATGACTTCTATAGCTGTATTTTCTTTTTTCAGAATCCAGTCCAGGAACAAATAATGAAGTTACTTTTCATGTCTCTTTAGACTTCCTGAATGTTCAAAAGCTCCTCAACTCTTCTTTTGCTTTCTTGATAGTGGAATTTTTTTTTTTTTTATTTGAAGCTTTAATAAATGTGTTGGCATTATTACATAATAAACAGAGTTTCAAAAAGCAAATTAGCCATGGGCTTCCAAAGTGTTGGATAGTGGAATTTTTGAAGAACATCCATTTGCTATTTAGAATTTCCATCATTTTAGTTTCTTTGGCATTTCCTCATGACTAGGATTCAGGTTATACAGTTTTGCTTGTTTGTTTTTAATGCAACAGAATAATGTAGCCTTTCTTCATGCACAATATCATTAATCATATGATGCTGATATGTTCTAATATTAATGTGGTTAGTTTCAGTCACTTGGTTAATGGGATGTCACTCTGGATTCATGGTAAGTTGCTATTTTTCTCTTTGTAATTCATAGAAATCTGTGAAAGTATTTATTGAGACTATTTAAATGGTCCGCTCCTCAGAGCACTTTCACTCATGAGTTTTATTATTCTGTTTATGAATTTTTAAATGCATCATACCTTTCCTCTTTATTTATTGGCATTACACTATAAGGAAGAGCATTCCCCTTTCCCAAATTTGTATTGCTTTACTTACATTTGTATAGATTCACAGAATCTGATTTTATTCAATGGGCTACAATCCTTTGCCATAATTATTTATTTTGATGCTCAAAATTTTCTAAATTATGCCATAAGGAGCTCTTTCCAACTAGACCTTGGGTCCTTTCCACATGTTCCAATCATGCTTTGAGTACTTCCTTATTTTCTATCTCTGCATCGTGATTTCAAATTACTTTATGCTCTTTCAGCTCAAGCCACAGAAACAGATATTTTTCCAAAAAACCCTGATCTTTTTCTGTGAACAAAGTTATTAAGAAAATCAATATCTTGAAACAAGGATTGTTTTTTCATTGCCATTGCTTGTTCCTTGCTTTTGGTTCCTATAAGTGAACAGAGGAAATACATGCACACACACACAATTATATAATTACGTTTGCATATGTCTGTGTCTCTCTTTATTAAAAATAATGAATCCATGCTTGCAATTGCAATTGGAATCCAAACCTTCAAGATTCTTTCTAGTCTCAATACTTTCCATATAAGTAATTATTTTCTTCACAAGTACAAAAATTATCTTCCATTATCCTCAACAGTGTTTGTTTATACTCTTTTGTTACTAAGAAAAGACAGTAAAATGTATTGATCTTAAGCTTATTTTTTACAAATATGTTACTCATTATCCTATCAAGATATAGAATATTTCCTGCACTCTAGAAAGTTTTCCCAACATGACCGCTCCCACCTTTTCAAGGGAAAGCATTGTTGTTTAAAAAAAAAATTACTTTCAATTAATTTTACCTGTCCTAGAACATCATATAAATAGAATACTAAAATATGAACTAATCAGTTTTACTAACTAAAAAGGTTTTTCTAAATTCTGATCCATACTTTTGCAGAGCTTAATACTTTATTGCTTTATGAAGTGTCTGGTAAAATGTTTTGCACATTTTTGTTTTTTACATGGAGTTATAAGGGTTATTTATATAAAAATTTTAAACTATTTATATAATTCAGATTTAAGGTTTTTTGCATGATTTTATAGTCTGTGTATTGCTTGCTAATTTTCTTAGCAGTCTACTTTTGCTGAAGTCCAAATTGTTGGTAAGATCATATCTTGTTGCTTTCTGTTTTGTAAGAAGGAAATCTTTGCCAATCTTCAATATATTAAAGTATTCTGATTTCTTCTTCCTAGAAGCCTTATTTTTTACTTCTATATTATCCCATTTGGATTAATATTTTGTGTGGTATTAAATAAATTTTTAGATTAAACATATATATTTATAAAATGTATAGATATATATGAATACCTAATTTTGTTTAAAAGGCTGTCTATTTTCCATTGAATTGCTTTGATACTTCTGTATAAAATCAATGGATTGTACAAATGTGGGCTTACTTATGGGCTCTCTGTTGTGTTTCATTAGCTGTCCTCATGCTGATATCACACTGTCTTTATTCTTAGAATTTTGTAGTAAGTCTTGATGTTAGGTATTCTCAGTACTTAACATTTATTCTTTATTTTGAGATTGCTTTGGCCGTAGGTCCTTTGAGTTCTCATGTAAAATATAAAATTAGCTTCTCAATTCATGGCAAAAAAAAAAAAAGGTTGTTATGATTATATTTGGGATTGCTTTGAATCTTTACATGACTTTAAGGAAATTAACATTTTAACAATAATGAGATGTCTAATCCGTGAATATGGCACAGCTCTCTCTTTCTTTAGATTTTGCCTTTCTTTCAACAATGTTTTGTAATTATCAGTGTAAAATTTTTGTATTTTATTGTGTGCCTAAATATAAATTGTGTATCTTATGCTTTTACACTTTATGGCAAATTATTGTTATTTTCTAATTATTGGATTCCAGTATGTAGATTTATAAACAATTTTTATGTAGACTTCATACATTAAACTTTGCTAAATTCACCTACTAATTCATGATATCTGTTATATTTGTATACTTTTTAGGATTTTTCATGTTAAAAAGTTGTGTTCACTACAGATAAAGGTTGTGCAATTGTCATTGTGTATGTTAGTCTCAGACCTTGCATGGAGGGGACAACAGTTACTGTCCTCTGTTCCCGTCCTCGACTCTTTAGAGAGTCATCATCTAAAAGACACTGAATCTTAGAATATAGGGCAGAGTTATTTATCAGAACTCTATCATACATTTCACTCTCAGCTTTTACTTCTTGAATTGAATATCTTTTTTTTAAGCATTTGCACTTATGCCAGAAAAGTTTGATAGCCTTCTGCTTGAGATTACTCTACATTTCTAGATTAAATTTAAAGAGAATTGATATCTTTACAATACTGAGATTAGCACATCAGTGGTTGAAGGTCGATGAATTCCTACAAGCTTTATTTTGTCCCAATGTTCTTTCTTTAGTAACTTGTAAACCATGATGTTGAGTCTCTGACGTCGGGGGGTGCTGTAGTTACCTGCTCTCTGCCTTGGTTTTTTTTATTCTGAATAGTTGAAGGTGTCAATTTAATTGGGGCACAGTGCCCAGATTCTGGTCAGATATTATTCTGGATGTTTCTGTGTGGGTATTTCTGGATGAGACTGGCATTTAAATTAATAAATTTTGAGTAAAGTATATTGTCCTTTATAATGTGCCTTCCAAGCAGTTGAAGGCCTGGATAGAACAAAAGACTGACTTGCACCAATCAAGAAAGAATTCTACCAGGAGACTGCCTTTGGACTTAAATTACAACACTGGCTCTTCCCTGAGTCTCCGGCCTATTGGCTCTCCCTGCAGATTTTGGATTTGCCAGCCTTCGTAACTGTATGAGTCAGGTTCTTAAAATTAATCTATCTCATATAGATACATAGATACAGATATATATGTATATGTATACCTATCTGCATATATGTGTATATACATACATGTATGCATAACCTATTGGTTTTTTACCCTGAAGAACCCTTATTAATACAAATTCTGAGCAATTTTAGAAATTATAAATAAATGTGGTAGGATATCACTTTTTTTTTTTTTTTTTTTCTTTGGAGATGGAATCTCACTTTGTCACCCAGGCTAGAGTGCAGTGGAGCCATCTCGGTTCACTGCAACTGCCACCTCCCGGGTTCAAGCAATTCTCCTGCCTTAGGCCTCTCGAGTAGCTGGGAATCACCTGCATTTTTAATACTGTTTAAATACAGGCATACAGCTTAGTATTAAAGTCAAATAGGCCTGCTAACCAAATCTCAAAAGGTCATAAATTTAACGATAAATTGAGGGTAATGCTGTTGTATTCTCACATTGCAATGGAGACTACTTAGGAATATCAACATAAAAGGCTTGTTGCCAAAGGACAGTTCTCTACCAAGAAGGGTGGAAATGAGCCAGATGTTGCAAGTTATTTTTCCCAAATTGAACATTTAAATGAAGGGGTGCAAAAAGCTAGAAGGGTCAGTTCCTGAAAGCAATTCTTTTTTAGGGGGACAGAGTCTTACTATATTGCCCAGGCTGGAGTGCAGTGACACGATCTCGGCTCACTGCAAGCTCCACCCTCTGAGTTCAAGTGATTCTCCTGCCTCAGCCTCCTGAGTAGCTGGGATTATAGGCGCCTGCCACTGCCCCGGTCTAATTTTTTGTATTTTTGGTAGAGACGGGGTTTCACCTTCTTGACCAAGCTGGTCTCGAACTCCTGACCTCATGATCCACCCACCTCAGCCTCCCAAAGTGCTGGAATTACAGACGTGAGCCACCACGCCCTGCCTGAAAGCATTTTTTTTTTTTTTCCACCAAGTGTTCTGCTCCTAATAGGTCAAGTGTCTCCAATATTAAGACTTTTTACTTTTCCTTTTCTTTTCTTCTTTATGCCTGAAGTCACTTCTACGAGAAAATGCCAATAACCTATTGGAAATCCTTGGGTAAAGTCCTGAGCAATAAAGCCCTTGGAAATAATTCAATATTTACTCATCAAATTTTAAACTCAAGAAGAAAATAAATGGACATAAATTAGAAAAATGAACAAAGGAAACAATGAAGTACTTCACATAATATACAAATGGAAAAGAAGATAGCAGCACAAATATTTCTTTGTTAAATGATAATTATAAAGGGAATCATATTTTACCTATCAAACTGTCAAAGGTAAATGTCAGTAATAACTAGTGTTGTTGAAAATTTAGACAAACGTTATTTTAGTCATTGTTGAAATTGATGTAATCTCCTGGAAGTTAATTTTGTGATTTCTAGAAATCTTTCTTGAAAATTATCCTTACAAAAAATATTATATTTCAAGCGATTTTATGTTTAAGAATGTTTTCAATAATTGTCCCTGTCGAAGTGTGTAAGAGGGTAGAGGGTCCTGGTTATCCTCTTTTCCTTGTAATGACCCATTTGTTTTTTCTATTTTCTATCAGTAAGTCTCAGCTTGGGACTGATCCTGAAATTTGAAGATTATAGTAATTAAACAATATGAACTCTGGACTACATATTTTATGAGATATTAAAATTCGGAAATGGTGCAAATATGTTGTAGTTTCACATTATTCTCTTTGTTGGTCCTATATTACCACATATTTTCTGTGGTGCTGCTAAAAGTGGTAATTGTTAAACATCCCAAACCTGGCCTGCTTCCTGTTTTTCTATAGCCCACTAGTTAAGAATGATTTTCACAGATGAACATTTGTAATCAATTTGGTGATAGGGAAACTCTAACTTTCAGCTACACTTTGTAGAAAAAAAATGGATTCTATTATTTTAATTAGTAGACCTTTAATTAAAGACAATGCAGTTCTTATTGTTGTTAATATTGTTTGAATTTCATAAAAATTATTTGTGGACATACATTTTTCTGTCTTGTTATATTAATGCCTATGTGATATTCTTGAATTTGCCTCTTTTTCCATAAAGCCTAAGCTATATATTATTTGGCCATTTATTTAAAAGTTTGCGGAATTCTGGCTAAAATATTAAGAAATAACATCAGAGGCTATTTTATTTTTGAGAAAATTATGTTACTTAAGAAAAACCATCCCTATTGGTAATCCAATAAAATTAGTTCTAGTAAATATTGAAACTTGAAACAGTCTCAAAAGATCCCTTAAGATAGCCTCCATAATCATTCTCAGCAGCCATGGATATCTGCTAAGTCCTAATCCCTGAAGCCAGAGGATCCACCAGGTAGGTGTATGACAAGCAATCTAATATTTCTTATATTTGCAGTGGCTTTAATCTGGTAAATCAAAGTATGGACATCTGCATATATGTGAATATTTTCCATAACCTTGAGAAAAATGATCTATGACCTGAGGTTTTCCAAGAAGAATTAACTAGTCGTAAGTTCTTATGCCACTAATTTTAGACAATATATTCCTCCTCTTCGCTAACACAATAGCCCTGGACTTATTTATATTTGCTGTGTGGTATGCTGTCACATGCCCAAGCAGACACACACACACACACACACACACACACGTCTTACTTGTAGAACACAAGCAAAGAAATGAACACTCTCCAATGGCAGATTATAGCTTTTGGAATAAAGTCCAGCAACTCTCACAGCATTAATAGCCATTTTTGATATTCGTATTTTCCTTGTCTCCCCAAGTTCTACCTTGCACTCATACCATATTGAAAAAACTAGAGTTACCTTAAACTACATTATCTAGTTTAAATCTGCTCTTCTATCTACCTTGGCCACTCATTCATCATTCCTCAGGAATCAGAGGTAACTGCCTAACCAAAAAACAAAATACAGTAAATGCAACTCTTCTGCTTTAGTTAGATTTCAATGCTTCATTCTCTCTGAATTCCACATCCCATGTGTACACTTGTTATTTCTTCCTTCTTTCCCCTGCCGGCCCATCCCCCACCTCTTTTCCTTTCAGTCTCTCTTTTCCAGAATTACATAGGTACAAACTCATGAGAATTACTCACTGTACCAAATTTACTATTATGTCACAATTCTGTAGTATAGTATTTATAATATTGTAGGTTTTTGATAAAACAATGAATTAATAAAGAAGTAAATTTTGGGGTTAGCAAAACAACAACAACAACAACAACAAAAAAGTTGATATGTCAAATGCAACAACTGGTTCTAATTTTTGTGCCTGTAATTCCCTGCATGACTCTGAAAATGCATTTAAATTTTTAGGCTTTATTGTCTCTTGATATTCATAAGGTTTTCTTTGATAAGAACACCATTAACATGTACTTCCTTTGATTTTTTTCTTTTTTTAAGGCAAGGATAATGGAGAAAATGAAAGTCAACAACTTGTTTTCATTGAGTACCTGGACGTTTCAGAACAACGAGACTTAGGTGCATTTAAATTCAGTGACAAAGGCATAATTTATAAATCCTCCTTGAGAAATATTCTTAGAGGAATAACTCAACCAGGGGCTAAAGAATAAAAGAGAAAAAACAAACAGTACGTATTCACTACTTTACTCTTCACACTTCTCAATTTCATTAGTCAGGTAGAATTTACAACCCCATTGATTGATATGCTATGATGATCTAAAACCAGCTATTATGCTGTTAGATTTCACAAACCAAGCATCTCAAATAATACGTATTGTTGTTTTGTTTTGATATGGTTACTATTGCAAAAGAAGGAAGCATGTGGGCATTAATTAAGGTGGATTTTATGAACAGAACATTTTTACCACATGAATGCGAATCTGCGTGGTCTTTGCACCATAGACAAGTGGATTGAGAAATGGAGGGACCAGCAAGTAAATGCTAGAAAAGAGAATATGGATATAAGGGGGGATGTGAGACCCAAACCTATGCGTGAAGAAGGAGAAGAAGGCAAGGAGGTAGAACTGGAGGAAGACACAGATGTGAGCAATGCAGGTATTGAATGCTTTAAACCTAGCCTCCTTCTGGGGCAAACGAAACACTGTGATAAATATCTGGATGTAGGACAATGTGATGAATGTGAGGTCAAATCCTGCAACAGTGAAGGCCACAAACAAACCATAGATTTTGTTGACTTGAACATTTGCTGCAGCTAGTTTCACAATGGCCATATGCTCACAGTAGGAGTGGAGGATGACTGTTGTGTGGTACAATTGAAACCGGCACTTTATCAGTACTAGGCATGGGGCTACAAGAATAGCAGCCCTGAGTACGACCACAGTTCCTATCTGAATGACAAGCTGGTGGGTGAAGATGATGGCATGTCTTAGTGGATAACAGATGGCCACATAACGATCCAGGGCCATGGCCATCAGGATGCCTGACTCTATGCACTGAAATGTGTGGATGAACCACATTTGAAGCAAGCAGGAATCAAAATAGATTTCAGGCTTATTAAACCAGAATATTCCAAGCATCTTGGGCATAATGCTGCTAGCAAGTGCAATATCTGTAGCTCCTAGCATGCCTAAGAAAATGTACAAGGGCTCATGGAGACTGCCCTCAGATTTGATGATGATCAGAAGCAGGGAATTTCCAATCATAGCAATGAGATAAATGGCACAGAATGGAATCCCAATCCAGCACTGCACAGATTCTAGGCCTGGGATCCCTATTAGTGTCAACACAGAGGGCATGTAGACTGTGATGTTGGAAATGGACATAGTGTCCTTGGGCCTCCTGATGCAAACAAAAGAAGTTTCTCAGTCAGTGTTACTGTTCCTCTTCTGCTTTCTGATTTTATCCAAAGTCATTGTATTGAGTCTGTCTGATTTGGGTAGAACTCTAAAATCATTCATCTTATTCACAGTTTTGAAAGGAAAAGATGGATTCATGGAGATAACATCACTGTTTTCAGGTAAGGCATTCACAGGCACTGTGCCATAATAGGACGTTATGCACATGACAATCCAAATACATTAGAACCAGCAAAATCACCTGGACAGGGGATTGGACCACTGGCCTGTCTGTTATTTCTTTCCAGACCTGTGGACAAAAAAAATACATAGAAGTTTATTTTTATTGGATATTGCATTTTAATGAGTATAATAAACTTCTCCATATTTCACATTTCAGCTATTCCTCTAGTATTTAACTGTTTCCAATTTTCTTTAAGTTAAGAACATTTTAGACCAGCAGATTATCAGACTCTGACCAGTACATTGGTGTAAAAGATTCCCAATGAAAGAGAATAGAGGTAGAAATAATTGACACCCAAGAACATAATATATTTCTTTTTATATTCAGAAGAATGTAAAGACAGTGCTTTAGAAGGTATAGAAATCCTTATACTTTTGACAAATCTGGGCCAAATCTCCTGATTGCTTTTTAAATTTCTTTAAAGTTAAAGGGAATTATATTTTTTCCTATATATTTTTAACAGCTGAAATTCTTGAAATGTCGTGAGTTTAAAAATTCTGTAGTACACTTTATAGAATACCTAGAGAGAAGGAACTGCTAAGGGACAAGATGAGTAGCAACAATGCATACAGCAAGAGGACTTGCTCCTGATAAACCACAGATAATGAATAAGGACAAATGAATCATTTAGGCAGGATAGAGTCCAGTTTCCTGGTTTTAAACTGTTAAGAGTTATAATTAGCATAATATGACCCAATGAAGGCCCATTAGTTCTTAATGAAATATAGGTGAGATGCTTATATAAATTTGTGAGCTCTGACATAAGAAATTAGTGAAAATAAAAAAGCTAAAGGACAGATTTCTTAGAAGAAGTCAAATGTAGAACTAGACAGGGAAGACAGGACAAACTTGGGGATACTAAAATTGAGAAAAGCACTATGAATAACTGAAGAAAATTTAGTCGCTTTTCAATTTCACTGATGACTGAATTTTCTGAAAAACCTGGGTTCTTATGCGTTATATGAAAGTTCTCTGATCAAAATAGTTATTTTCTAAAAATTACATATTTTGGATCAGTACATTTTAAGCTACACATTAGAGAAATGTTTGTGATTCAGTGAAAAGTAGGGTTAAGTTACTTCATTCTTTCCTAGACATTTCAATAAAGTTGCTTTATCTCAGCAAGCTCATGAATGAGCTAACCACATACTTAATGTCACCAATATACTGGAAATTCAGGAAGCAACTCTTCTTTGAAAGAAAAAGCAGCTGTTTTTTGAAAGAAAAAGAAGGAAGAAAAGTAACAAGGAAGAAAGAGAAAAGAGGAAATGGATACAAGTTCACTCAAATGTTCAACAACAAATGTTCAACTGTTGCTGAACTTCAAATCAAAGAACCAAATCAGCAGAGGACATTTCACAACAGGGAGGTTGTATCAGCTAACGTATATTTACTGTAAATTTGTAGGTCAATTAAATACTGTGATTTCCATAGATTTGATCTCCAGTGCTTAGTTTTATGACACTACCATCCCTAAGTCACTGGCTTTTTCTAATAGGGCAAATTTTTTCTTCTCCAAAGATAATCACAATTGGAATAAGAATCCTTTAAGGGCAATCACAATGTCTGACTTACTCAAGATTAAAGAGCTGACATGTGAGGACTACCTGACAGGCACAGATAGCAGGGTTGCAGGTGGTGGTGTATGTAAGTTCCTGGTTAGTTGGATAGGGTGATTGTTATTGGAGAAGCTGGCAATTAAATTATGGGGGGAAACTTGGAATTCATGAGACTTACTCCTCAATTATTATTGAGACCTGGTTTTATTCTTACCGAATGCCTGAAGAATATTGTCCATTTTTCATAACATTTTCATTCATCACTCACCAATTTTTCTTCTCCAGTGATTCCAGTCGCATTCCCTTAAGCTGCGGGTTCTGTGATGGCTGTACTTTCTGTCTGCACTCTGTGTAACAGCATCCAGCTAATGTCATACATTTTACTCCGTTCGGTGCTGGGATATGTGCCAATATAATATACTGTGGACATTTTGCATATGACTTTTTACACTTTTCATTTATCTCTAATACGGACACTCTTCTTCTTCTGGAAGTCTGTCTGAGACCATTTTTGTGTGCTCATCCTCCAGTAAAACTCAAAGTGGCATTCGAAAGGTCTGTGGCATTCGAAACACGGGATAAATTTATTGAGCTCAAATTGGATAAAAAAGTTGCTAGCCACCAATTTAATGTTCCTTTATGAATGTGTGGAGAAGTAGGAGGAGTTATGAGCATGAAATGAGGGATTTCCTAGTTGATAGCCAAAACCACAAGGGACCCAGCAAATTTTAAGTCAGCCCTCTTGGGTTCATTGGCACCTAATATCCCCATAATTATTTCTACACTTGCAGAAATCTCCTTTCTCTCTTCTTCTCTTTTCCCTCAGGCTAAATGCAGAATAATTGATATGCATTTTTTTTACAAGCTATGTTCCTTTTCTGCCATTTCTATTTGTAAAATTCTAAAGCCCATTTAAATGCAAACATTTTTCTATGCCAATTCCATTCTATTTAAATAAATATCTTGGTGACACTTTCACTGAGGCAAGGTTTTTCTCTTTTTTTCAGAAAAGAAAAAATCTGTATTCATAACTACTTTTTATCACACAATTTCCTCCTCAGTCTTCTTCAGTTTCATTCTTCCCATTTTATTTTATTGAAGTTTTTTTTATCTTTTAGTAAATTATGTAACATTCTTATAGTGACAAATTATAATGGACATTTCTAAGTCCTACAAATTTAAAGCTGGAAGCAGCTTGTTGAACATTTGAGTTAACTTGTATCCATTTTCTCTTTTCTCTCTTTCTTCCTTCTTTCCTTCCTTCTTTTTCTTTCAAAAAACAGTCATTATATTCCTACTATATATGAGGGAGATAATGTTATATAGTCTGAATGAAATGAAAAAAATTATAAATAGTCTTACCTTTACATTATTAGTAAAATAGGATTATGCATTAAAATTTCATTTATCACATAAGTATCTGATAAATTCTAAGCAAGACTTATGCATATGACACTATTCTCCTTGACATTTTACACCTGGTTTCTAGGCTTTCTTGAATGTAGCTAAGAGACACTTGATATAATGTTTAGACATTGGCAAATTTAGGAAGCATACTAATGGTGGAGAATATTTATAGTGAATTTCCAGGAGAATAAGGAATACAGATGAAAAGGCAAAGAACCCTATGTGCTTTTTCCAGAATTTCCTCTGTGAAGGAGCATAAAACAATGGTACTGCTGCATGTTGGATGAAATTGATTTAGAGAGCATATAGGAGCTAATCTAATATTCAGGTTATTCTTTTGTCACTAAGAAACAATTTAGACTAGTATACCATTTGGTTTCTTCCTCTTCTCTTATACTGATTTTATTTAAACTTGGGGGCTCTCCAAAATTCTATCCTGGGTCATTTCATTCTAAAACTATTCATATGTGCTAGTGATTCCATCTACTCCAAATAATTTAGTTATCACCTTCATGTGCTAACTCCATGTACTGTCCAAATTTTAGTTCATATGTCAATCCTTTGAAACACTGTCAGTGAGTTCTACACTTAATTCAAGGGTTTTTTTTTTTTTCATTTTACTTGTAAATATTGGAAGACTTTTACATATGAATCAATACCTATCTCTAGATTTTTTTAGCTAGTCTACTGAATATTTTTTAAATTTATTTTTATTAAGGTAAAATATACATATGTAATTGACCATCTTTACTTTTTTTTTTTCCTTGAGGCAGAGTCTCACTCTGTCATCCAGGCTGGAGTACAGTGGTACGATCTTGGCTCACTGCAACCTCCACCCTCCAGGTTCAAGCGATTCTCCTACCCAAGCCTCCTGAGTAGCTGGGATTACAGGCGCCTTCCACCACGCCTGGCTAAGTTTTTGTATTTTTAGTAGAAACAGGGTTTCACCATGTTGGTCAGGCTGGTCTCAAACTACTGATCTCGTAATCCACCTGCCTTGGCCTCCCAAAGTGCTGAGATTACAGGCATGGGCCACCATGCCCAGCCCATCTTTACCATTTGTAAGTGTACAGTTCAGTGGTAATACATACATACATAGATATACAAATTTATATATATACACATACATATACACATTTATATATATACACACACACACACACATATGCACACATATGCACACATACACACACACACACAGAGAAAGAGAGAGAGAGTGGGAGGGTTTTTTTTTTTTCCGCTTCATTTCTCCTTCTTCTCTTCCCTCCAGCCTCTGGTAACTACCAGTCTACTCTCTGTCTTCATAAGCTCCACGTTTTCAGCTTCCACACATGAGTTAGAAAATGTGATATTTTTCTTTCTGTGCTTGGCTTATTTCACTTAACATAATTGCTTTCAGTACCATTTGTGTTACTGTAATTGATAATATTTCATTCTTTTTTATGGTTGAATAATATTCCATTGTGTGTGTGTGTGTGTGTATATATATTTTTTTCTTTATCCATTTATCTGTTGACAAATACGTAGGTTGATTTCAAATCATGGCATTTGTGAATAGTGCTATAATAAACATGGGAGTACAGATATATCTTCGACATACTAATTTCCTCTTTTACCTAGGAGTGATATTGTGGATCATGTGTTAGTCCTACTTTAAATTTTTGAGAAATCTCCATACTGTCCTTCATAATTGCTGTACCAATTTATATTCCCATATGTGTTAATTTAATATTGGTTATTATTTGCTTTAATTCACTATTATGCACTCATTGAATACATATGTATTATGTGTCTATTCCATACAATAGACTTTGTGAGATGTCAGTGAGTTAGAAAATATTTTAAGGATAACATTTTAACTTGTAATAGATGTTGACATAGATAACTATAATATTATGGCTTCATGTTATTGGTTCAAGTCTCTGCAGAGGACAGCGGGAGTGTCGTACATTTCATCAGAATTTCAGACTGACTGTAAAAAGCACGATGACTGATTTGAAACCCCACTTCTTAGCTCTATGTAGGAAAAGTCAATCTGGATTAAACCCTAAAATATACTTCTCTTTTCTCAATTATCTTTATGTATTTTTAAGTTAAAATTCCTGAAAATAGTATGTCTGAAAAAAATTGGGAATTTCATTATTTTAAAGTATTTTTTTTCAATATCTTTGATCTTTGAGTGCCTTAGCAAAATGCAGTGGGCATTTTGATAGACACCATCCTTTTAAGTGTGTTTGAGGATTTCTATGGATTGTATTTATTTCCATTCCCTAAAACAGACTTTTAAATTTTAACAGCATACACTGATAGGAGGGAAAAGCAAAATCACTCGATCTTTAATTTGTTTGGTCTTCACCCCATAAATGATGGGGTTTAGCATAGGGGGCACCAACACATAGAGATTGGCCACTAGAATGTGAATGTGGTGAGGGATGGTTTTACCTCCAAAGCGATGGGCAAGAAATGAAAAGAATGCTGGGGCATAGAACATAAGTGTGACACAGATGTGAGAACCACACGTACTAAGGGCCTTGAACCTGGCAGCCCAGGAAGGTACCTGAAACACTGCGTAAAGGATCATTACATAGGATATAATGATAAGCATTATATCCAGTCCTGTAGAGAGTAGGGCCACAGTGAGGCCATAAATGATGTTGACATTGATACTGCCATATGCCAATCTGGCAATGCCCATGTGCTCACAGTAGGAATGAGGAATGATGTTTCTCCCACAATATGTAAGTCGGTATACCAGGAAGACGAACGGACAGCAGATGAAAAAGCTCCTGACCACAGTTGCTATGCCAATCTTCCTGATGGTTGATGAGGTTAAAATGGTGGTGCATCTCAGTGGGTAACAGATGGCCACATAGAGGTCAAATGCCATTGCCAGGAGAATAGCAGATTCTGCCACAAAGATGAAATGTATGAAGAACATCTGAGACACAGAGCTACCAAAGCATACATCCGTAGAGTGGAACCAGAGGATAGCCAGCATCTTAGGGGCTGCAGTGGTGGAGAGCAGGAAGTCTGCTGAGGCCAGCATGGATAGGAAGAGATACATGGGCTCATGGAGACTGTGCTCAGTCATGATCAGGAAGATCAAGAGGATATTGCCTGCAACAGCCACAGTGTACACAAAAGAAAAAGGGATGGAGATCCAGGTATGCAAGCCTTCCAGCCCTGGGATTTCCATTAGGACATACCACACATCCTGGGAATTAGTGTGATTATGAAAGAAAGGAGCCATGTGTACAGTTTATTCCAGGCCTAGTGCCATTAATGAAAGACCACAAGGTTGAGGATATAGAAGCACCACCTTAGGCTGAATGAGGTCTGATCAGATATTTTTTCTTTTCAATGTTTTCTTCTCTGGGAATGGAGAGTAAAATGGGTTAATAAACCTAATATTTAAGTCCTACCAAATAATTTTTTATACCTTAAAAAATGAATAGATATTATTTAATAACTGCTTAATATGTGTTATACTACCTTACAAATATTAACTTATTAAATCTTCACAATAACCTATTGAAAACCCCTTTAAATTACCTTTATATAAATACTATTATTTCTACAGATGTAAAGAAACCCACAGACTTTCAGCCTCTTACCCTAGGCCCTATTGGATTTAAAGTAAGGCAGGGTAAATCTGAAAACTTTGATCTTTACTACCATCCAATGCTGCCTATCAAGATAAAACTAGATACAAAACACAGCATCAAATTTTTTATCATATCCCTAAGGAAAATAGAGAGTTATGAAATGGAGTTGTACTGCTTACAGAAATGGGAGGGAATAAGTCTGACAAAATAGATTTCAAGCAATATAGCTTATATGCCTTCTTCTACATTTATTGGCGTTAACTTATTGTTAAGCCGTATGCTAGCCATTGAAGACACACAGCAAATTAAATTGTTCTGCCAATTAATCTGTTCCTCAAAAATATAAGATAAGACATTGTAAACTTTAGCTATTTGCAATGCCAAACTGAGCTGGGTTTTTAAATGTATATGCCTGCTGGGCGCGGTGGTTCATGCCTGTAATCCCAGCACTTTGGGAGGCCGAGGCAGGCAGATCACAAGGTCAGGAGTTCGAGACCAGCTTGACCAAAACAGTGAAACCCTGTCTCTACTAAAAATACAAAAATTAGCCTGGCGTAGTGGCTTGCACTTTTAATCCCAGCTACTCAGGAGGCTGAGGCAGGAGAATTGCTTGAACCTGGGAGGCGGAGGTTTCAGTGAGCAGAGATTACACAACTGCACTCCAGCCTGGGTGACAGAGCAAGACTCCCTCTCAAAAAAAAAAAAAAAAAAAAAAAACTGTATATGCCTCATAGATGGTAAAGAATAAAATATTTCATTTCTTCCCACTTCAGTCACTGATTGAAAATGAGACAATACATGTTGCATTTCTAAGTACCACCACAGCAGCAAGTAATTTAATGTTTTCATATTATGAAACAGGAGTCTATATTACTTTAATAAATTACTAGTTATTACCAATTACTAGTTCCAAAAAATGTGGATAGAAGCAAATGTAATATTGGATGAAAAGGAAGATTAGGAGATAAAACACCAGGGTAGGTGACATATACACAGAAAAATTAGATAGGTAGATAGATAGATTAAAGGAGACAGATTAGATAGATAGATAGATAGATACATAGATACATAGATACATAGATAGATGCATGGGTATAAACATAGATGATAATATGCAAATGACAGGCGGCTTCTATACTCTATCAGTCCCCTTTCTCAAATAAAAGCTGGCTAAATTTCTTGTTTTTTTGAGGTGGCACAGGGGCTTAAGAAATGACTGCTCCTCCATCTCTTGATTCTATTACAGTTCAATATACTAATCATTGTATAGCATAGTCTACTACCTTTACTTTTGTTTTTTGTTAAGTGCTGAATATTCTGGTCTCAAATTTTATATGATGGAAATGTTTGGACCCCATTTTTTGAGTTACAGTTTAGAATATAAAATATTCACACAGTTGACCAATTTAGCCTTGCTTTAAGTTAGCATAAGGTTCTTTAAAAATATTAAGATAAAATTTGAAGTTATTTAACTCTGTGGATCCATTTTATTTACATAAATTAATTGTTTTAGTATTTAATATGTATCTCACCTTGTTAGAATATTTTAAATAAACTCTTGATGTTTCAGAGACAGAAAGGATTAATTTTGAAGAATTCCTGACACAGTTTTAGGCCAGAGTCATGCATGTGAGTGAAGTGTAGTTATAGAAGGGAGGGTTACAGTGACTGGGGCTTCATCTGGACATTAGGGATGGGAGAGAAGAATCTAAGAGGAAAAAAAAAATACAGAATGAAGATAAGAAGGAAAGAAAACAGACTTTTCAGGCCTTTAAATTTTTTTCTGGTAATCTTTTGTGATATCAATGGTTTTTTAATATTTGTTTGTTTGTTTTTCCTATAACATTGTCACATGTGATTACCCAGATTATAGGCCTGGGTTCCTTGTAGCATTATTCTAGGATATTTCTGACGGCATATTCTGACTGACTCATGAATGTATCCACAGAGCAAAGGCAGTGTGGTGTGATTGGAACAGTATAGCTCTAAGGACATATGTAATTGTATTTAAATACTTGCTAAATCTTATTTTGACTCTCGGACCCTGGAAACATCATTTACTTTGAACTTTAGTTCTCTTGCTTGTAAAATACCTAAAAATAAACATAAATTTAAAATGTAAGTCATTTCTGAAGTCAGTGTTTTAGGATGGTAGCTACATAAGTCATTCATATCTCTATCCCAACAATAGATGACATCAGGGTACTAACAAAATTGTAGCAATTAAGACCAAAATTATTGTCAACTTGAATAAGTTTAGCTTTTGGGACTTCAGGCTTATTATCCATCAAACTGAGATTTAATTGATTTAGGGTATCCATAAATACCAGGAATAAATTTCTTACACTGGGTACATGATATCAGTTGGTAATCTTCACCCCGAATCTGTCATTTACTTTGATGAGGTGCAAATAGTTCAACATGGTGATGGACACATGAATTTTGAAATGGAGTTTTATTTTTGCTCCATCACCAGGATAATATCTTTGTTACACAGGGAAGAGAGTTAAAAATTTTGGAGTACCAACTTCTTAATCTGTGCCTAGGCTATTACCTGAAGCATAATAGTCAATTAACTACAGAACAAGGCATACGCGCGCACACACACACACACACACATTAAACTGCTAAAATTTTTTATTACTGAACCTTGTTTTAACTACTAAAATATAAATTCATTGAGTCTTTATACAATATTCAAATCTGCATATCAAAGAAAATGAGCATTATATAAACATATTCTAAGAGAAAAATAAACTACTCTTTTTGAAAATGACTCACTTAATACAAGGACACAAAATATACTAAAATTGCAAGTCAACTCCAGCTAAAGCCAAGTCCAGTACTCCATGGGTCAAAAATCAAGGAAAATGTGAGATGGTTAAGTTGTTGGAAGAATGATCAGCTTCTGCAGCTTCTTGACTTTTTTTTTTCTGGTGTTATTTTCTACATGTTTTCATTGATCTTAACTCAGTTTACTTACTTGTATTTTCTAGAATCTTGAAGATATTTAGCAGGTTGAGAGGAGACAAAATAAAAGCAAAGAGATATCCAAACACAATAGGAAACCTGGAACCATTTATACTTCTTTCAAAGCATCTCTTGGGCCAAGGTTTTCAGCTCCAGAGGACTGAATTTTACTCCTCCCACGGAAGGAGATGACACGGAGCTGATTCTGGTACATAGCCCACAGGGAGAAGCATACTGCATTCTGTTCCATTATAATTTGGGCATTTTTTTCTTCAGCCAGCACTCTCTGACACCTAAGTTAACACATACATCTACTTGTCCAGATCTTTCGTCTCTGTCATATATGGTTCCCAATGAACCATTAGCAAATATAGGTTGCCAAAGAGACATGTGGGAAAAGGACTTTACACATCTTAGATGGCTCCTAAAAGTTAATTCTCTCATTTTATTTCCCTTTAATTTTTAAGGCTCTATTGCTTTCCCTGTTTTTTCTTGGTCACATGGTAAATGGGTCAGAATCAGAAGGGCCAGTAAATTATACTGGCTACGGTAGAGATCCCATTCCCTTGAAGTATACTTTAATGAGGAATACAGATGAAGATAAAAAGATAGAAACAAATACCATGATATTCGTGGAATTAAAAACTGGTTTCACACAGATAAACCAGATTTATGGAGAGAGATGTTTTCTTATTAACTTCTCTCAAGTGGAGCCTTCCAAATATCTGTGATTTTCTGATATTTTTCAAGGAACCCCTAAAAGTTTTTTTTAACCTACATTAGTAAAACTTAGTTAAAAAAAAAAAAAGATAGTAAAACATCCCTATAAATATGATGTTTGACATCATCTGACCTTGACTGGATGATCTTGACTGGATGCTAGGCAAGTGCCCAGGTCCTCCAGTCGGTCATCTAGACATCTTAGTTCTCACTGGCTGAGAGAGGTCATGTTTTATTACATAAGCATGAGTGTTATATGGAAGGAGACATAAGAATTACCACATGCATTTAAAGTACTTTCCATTCAAAGGTCTTAAAACCATAGTGAGAGTAAATTGGATGGCTTCATCTTGCTTTTTCAGATATTAAAAAAAAAAAAAAAAGAATAGTACTGGCTGGGCGCCGTGGCTCATGTTTGTAATCCCAGCACTTTGGGAGGCCAAGGTGGGTGGATCACGAGGTCAGGAGATCGAGACCATCCTGGCTAACACAGTGAAACCCTGTCTCTTCTAAAAATACATAAAATTAGCCAGGTGTGGTGGTGGCCACCTGTAGTCCCAGCTACTTGGGAGGCTGAGGCAGGAGAATGGTGTGAACCCAAGAGGCAGAGCTTGCAGTGAGCCGAGATTGTGCCACTGCACTCCAGCCTGGATGACAGAGGGAGACTCCATCTCAAAACAAAACAAAAAAAAAGGATAGTACTTATCTTCCCTCCTATCCTTGGAAAACAAATTAAAAGAATCAAAGGATATTAGAGAAAAAGAGATGAATAAAGCACAAGGAGAATTTAGGAGACAATAGGAATTGGTGTCTGCATCTGACTGCCTGGTAGTGACCAGAAACAAAGAATGGAATCCACGAGGTCTACTGATAACTTATTATAATATTTTTAAATTTGGATACTCTAAAGTTTTAAGAATTTTTTTTTGAGCAAACGTTTTCAGTAAATAATGATTTCTGATACATATAATAAGCAAGAGGTCAGGGATCCAAACTACTACTACTGTCATACAAGTACCACATTACTACTTTAAAACACACCTCCAGCAATATTCTATGCAGATGAAATAATCGTTATCCATAACCTTTAATGTGCTTAGTTTTTTTGTTTGTTTGTTTGTTTGTTTTTTACTTTTTTGAGATGGAGTCTCACTCAGTCACCCAGGCTGGAGTGCAGTGGCGCGATCTCAGCACAGTAGTACCCCACTCTTAGTACCAATTTTCTGTATTTTCCATTCTCATATTGCTATAAGGAAATGCCTGAGACTCACTGCAAGCTCCGCCTCCCGGGTTCACGCCATTCTCCTGCCTCAGCCTCCCAAGTAGCTGGGACTACAGGTGCCCGCCACCACACCTGGCTAATTTTTTGTATTTTTAGAAGAGATGGGGTTTCACTGTGTTAGCCAGGATGGTCTCGATCTCCTGACCTCATGATCCGCCCACTTCGGCCTCCCAAAGTGCTGGGATTACAGGTGTGAGCCACCGGGCTTGACCTAATATGCTTAGTTTTCTTACAGAGTTTGACAGTCTTTGAGCCACATGCTTTAGAAAAATAATTTTCCAGTTTTTATAAAAGTTACCTAATCATGTTCTTGATATCAAATAACAATATCATTGGAGTCTTGGTATGCCCTTAATAATCATATATCTATATGATTATCTAATATACCTAGGTATTTTTGCAGGGAACATGTATTATGTACAATAAATAAAGATTTTAAAAATTCTCACATAAGTTCATGTGAGAAATTGCCATCACTTTAGAACAGATTGTGCTCTTAAAAGATTCAGTTTTTAAATTTCTATGGATTTCAAGAAAATGGATAAATGATTGTGGCCCTGTTAACCAAAATAGCAATAAAAAATGACTTTGGCTACCGATTTAATTTCTGTAAATCAAGGATGTTGGTTGCTTGAGATTTTAGCTCTAACTCTGCTTCAATATGTAAGATACTTCTAATTGAGTCTAGATAATTGTTCTACAGGTAAATTAGTGTCCTGGATGCTAGTGCTTCAACCAAAAAATGAAAAAGATACAATTAAATGAAAGCTTTCATCTTACCATAGGACCTGAGTGGAGGAAATCCAAGAGAAGAATTCCAGATGGTCCTTTCTTTGAACAAGTAATTTGGCATAATTAGACGCCTGGTTTCTTCTCGTTTGTGAGTTAGTAAAGCTGAGAGTTGGTGCCAGAAAACAGAGCAGAAATATTAATTTATTTCTTCCTTGTTTGTAGGCTATAGAGAAAGCGTGTCCAACCTGTGGCCCGGGGTTTCAATGCTGTCCAACACAACTTTCTTAAAACATTATGAGATTTTATGGAACATTTTGTGATTTTTTTTTTTTTTTTTTTTTGGCTCATCAGCTGTCATTAGTGTTAGTGTATTTTATGTGTGGCCCAGGGAAGCTGAAAGATTGGATATCCCTGCTGTGGAGTTTCTTGGTGGTTGGAATCAGTGTTTGTGGAGCCTTGTAACTTTTTCAAAGTTTTTTTCCATGCCACATTGAAGAATAGCTTGAGCAATAGCCACTCTTCTTTCCAGGTGGAGTTTGTGAACTACTTTAGAGACTATCTTTATCTGGGAAGAATCACCAATATATTATCTCTTAGTTTAACTAGTGTAAGGTTATTAGGTACTTTTCCTTAAGGAAGGATACATCAGGATCTGCCTTAAGGCTTGATGACATTTGTCTTCCTTCTAATACATCATAATATGTGTGTCCTGCAGAGATAAACTTGTATAGAAGCCAATGTGACTACTTGTGTTAAAGAAAGAAAGTTTAATTCTTTGTTTCGTTGTTGTGTTTTGCTTACGTTTTATATATTTTGTTGAATTGTGTTTAATTACAAGAGTAATGCATGCCTGATATGGTTTGGATCTGTGTCTCCACCCTAATCTCCTGTTCGATTGTAATCCCTAGTTTTGAAGGTGGGGCCTGGTGGGAAGTGATTGGATCATAGGGGCAGAGTTATCATAAATAGCTTAATACCATCCCTTTCGGTATGTATAGTGAGTGAGTTCTCATGAGATCTGGTTGTTTAGTACCTCCCCCGCGCTTCTTCCTGCTCCAGTCATGTGAGGACACCTACTCCTGTTTTGCTCTCTGCCATGATTATAAGTTTCCTGAGGCCTCCCTAGAAGCTGAGCAGATGTTGCCATGCTTCCTGTACAGCCTTTAGAACTGTGAGCCAATTAAACCTCTGTTCCACACAACTTACCCAGTCTCAGGTATTTCCTTATAGCAATGTGAGAATGGACCAATACAGAAAATTGGTATGGGGGGGTGGAGCAAGATGGCCGAATAGGAACAGCTCCAGTCTCCAGCTCCCAGCACGAGCGACACAGAAGACAGGTGATTTCTGCATTATCAACTTAGGTACTGGGTTCATCTCACTGGGGAGTGCCTGACAATCGGTGCTGGTCAGCTGTTGCAGCCCAACCAGTGAGAGCTGAAGCAGGGCGAGGCATCACGTCACCTGGGAAGCACAAGGGGGAAGGGAATCCCTTTTCCTAGCCAGGGGAACAGAGACACACAACACCTAGAAAATCAGGTAACTCCCACCCCAATACTGCACTTTAAGCAAATGGGCACACCAGGAGATTATATCCCACACCTGCCCAGGAGGGTCTAACGCCCATGGAGCCTTCCTCATTGCTAGCACAGCAGTCTGCGATCTAACCACAAGGCAGCAGTGAGGCTAGGGGAGGGGTGCCTGCCATTGCTGAGGCTTAAGTAGGTAAACAAAGCCCCCGGAAGATCGAACTGGGTGGAGCTCACAGCAGCTCAAGGAGGCCTGCCAGTCTCTGTAGACTCCACCTCTGGGGACAGGGCACAGCTAAACAACAACAACAAAAAGCAGCAGAAACCTCTGCAGACACAAGCAACTCTGTCTGACAGCTTTGAAGAGAGTGGTGGATCTCCCAACACGGAGGTTGAGATCTGAGAATGGACAGACTGCCTGCTCAAGTGGGTCCCTGACACCTGAGTAGCCTAACTGGGAGACATCCTCTACTAGGGGCAGACCAACACCCCACACCTCACATGGTGGAGTACACCCCTGAGAGGAAGCTTCCAAAGCAAGAATCAGACAGGTACACTCGCTGTTCAGCAGTATTCTATCTTCCGCAGCCTCTGCTGCTGATACCCAGGCAAACAGGGTCTGGTGTGGACCTCAAGCAATCTCCAACAGACATACAGCTGAGGTCTGACTGTTAGAAGGAAAACTAACAAACAGGAAGGACGTCCACACCAAAACCCCATCAGTACGTCACCATCATCAAAGACCAGAGGCAGATAAAACCACAAAGATGGGGAAAAAGCAGGGCAGAAAAGCTGGAAATTCAAAAAATAAGAACGCATCTCCCCCTCCAAAGGAGCGCAGCTCATCACCAGCAACGGATCAAAAGTGCACAGAGAATGACTTTGATGAGATGAGAGAAGAAGGCTTCAGTCCATCAAACTTCTCAGAGCTAAAGGAGAAATTACGTACCCAGTGCAAAGAAACTAAAAAGCTTGAAAACAGAGTGGAAGAATTGATAACCGGAATAATTAATGGAGAGAAGGCCATAAACGAATGGACAGAGATGAACACCATGACATGAGAAATACGTGACAAATGCACAAGCTTCAGTAACCGACTCGATCAACTGGAAGAAAGAGTATCAGCGATTGAGGATCAAATGAATGAAATGAAGCGAGAAGAGAAACCAAAAGAAAAAAGAAGAAAAAGAAATGAACAAAGCCTGCAAGAAGTATGGGATTATGTAAAAAGACCAAATCTCCGTCTGATTGGGGTGCCTGAAAGTGAGGGGGAAAATGGAACCAAGTTGGAAAACACTCTTCAGGATATCATCCAGGAGAACTTCCCCAACCTAGTAGGGCAGGCCAACATTCAAATCCAGGAAATACAGAGAACGCCACAAAGATACTCCTCGAGAAGAGCAACTCCAAGACACATAATTGCCAGATTCACCAAAGTTGAAATGAAGGAAAAAATCTTAAGGGCAGCCAGAGAGAAAGGTCGGGTTACCCACAAAGGGAAGCCCATCAGACTCACAGCAGATCTCTCAGCAGAAACTCTCCAAGCCAGAAGAGAGTGGGGGCCAATATTCAACATTCTTAAAGAAAAGAATTTTAAACCCAGCATTTCATATCCAGCCAAACTAAGTTTCATAAGTGAAGGAGAAATAAAATCCTTTACAGATAAGCAGATGCTTATAGATTTTGTCACCACTAGGCCTGCCTTACAAGAGACCCTGAATGAAGCCCTAAACATGGAAAGTAACAACCGGTACCAGCCATTGCAAAAACATGCCAAAATGTAAAGACCATCGAGGCTAGGAAGAAACTGCATCAACTAATGAGCAAAATAACCAGTTAATATCATAATGGCAGGATCAAGTTCACACATAACAATATTAACCTTAAATGTGAATGGACTAAATGCTCCAATTAAAAGACACAGACTGGCAAACTGGATAAAGAGTCAAGACCCATCAGTCTGCTGTATTCAGGAGACCCATCTCACATGCAGAGACATAAATAGGCTCAAAATACAGGGATGGAGGAAGATCTACCAAGCAAATGGAGAACAAAAAAAAAGCAGGGATTGCAATACTAGTCTCTGACAAAACAGACTTTAAACAATCAAAGATCAAAAGAGACAAAGAAGGCCATTACATAATGGTAAAGGGACCAATTCAACAGGAAGAGCTAACTCTCCTAAATATATATGCACCCAATACAGGAGCACTCAGATTCGTAAAGCAAGTCCTTAGAGACTTACAAAGAGACTTAGACTCCCATACAATAATAATGGGAGACTTCAACATCCCACTGTCAACATTAGACAGATCAATGAGACAGAAAGTTAACAAGGATATCCAGGAATTGAACTCATCTCTGCAGCAAGCAGACCTAATAGACATCTACAGAACTCTCCACTCCAAATCAAGAGAATATGCATTCTTCTCAGCATCACATCACACTTATTCCAAAATTGACCACATAATTGGAAGTAAAGCACTCCTCAGCAAATGTACAAGAACAGAAAATATAACAAACTGTCTCTCAGACCACAGTGCAATCAAACTAGAACTCAGGATTAAGAAACTCAATCAAAACCGCTCAACTACATGGAAACTGAATAACCTGCTCCTGAATGACTACTGGGTACACAACGAAATGAAGGCAGAAATAAAGATGTTCTTTGAAACCAATGAGAACAAAGATACAACATACCAGAATCTCTGGGACACAGTTAAAGCAGTGTGTAGAGGGAAATTTATAGCACTAAATGCCCACAAGAGAAAGCAGGAAAGATCTAAAATTGACACTCTAACACCACCATTGAAAGAACTGGAGAAGCAAGAGCAAACACATTCAAAAGCTAGCAGAAGGCAAGAAATAACTAAGATCAGAGCAGAACTGAAGGAGATAGAGACACAAAAAACCCTCCAAAAAATCAATGAATCTAGGAGTTGGTTTTTTGAAAAGATCAACAAAATTGACAGACTGCTAGCAAGACTAATAAAGAAGAAAAGAGAGAAGAATCAAATAGACGCAATAAAAAATGATAAAGGGGATATCACCACCGACCCCACAGAAATACAAACTACCATCAGAGAATACTATAAACACCTCTATGCAAATAAACTAGAAAATCTAGAAGAAATGGATAATTTCCTGGACACTTACACTCTTCCAAGACTAAACCAGGAAGAAGTTGAATCCCTGAATAGACCAATAGCAGGCTCTGAAATTGAGGCAATAATTAATAGCCTACCAACCAAAAAAAGTCCAGGACCAGATGGATTCACAGCTGAATTCTACCAGTGGTACAAGGAGGAGCTGGTACCATTCCTTCTGAAACTATTCCAATCAATAGAAAAAGAGGGAATCCTCCCTAACTCATTTTATGAGGCCAACATCATCCTGATACCAAAGCCTGACAGAGACATAACAAAAAGAGAGAATTTCAGACCAATATCCCTGATGAACATCGATGCAAAAATCCTCAATAAAATACTGGCAAACCGGATCCAGCAGCAAATCAAAAAGCTTATCCATCATGATCAAGTGGGCTTCATCCCTGGGATGCAAGGCTGGTTCAACATATGCAAATCAATAAACGTAATCCAGCATATAAACAGAACCAAAGACAAAAACCACATGATTATCTCAATAGATGCTGAAAAGGCCTTTGACAAAATTCAACAGCCCTTCATGCTAAAAACTCTCAATAAATTCGGTATTGATGGAATGTATCTCAAAATCATAAGAGCTATTTATGACAAACCCATAGCCAATATCATACTGAATGGGCAAAAACTGGAAGCATTCCTTTTGAAAACTGGCACAAGACAGGGATGCCCTATCTCACCACTCCTATTCAACATAGTATTGGAAGTTATGACTAGGGCAATCAGGCAAGAGAAAGAAATCAAGGGTATTCAGTTAGGAAAAGAGGAAGTGAAATTGTCCCTGCTTGCAGATGACATGATTGTATATTTAGAAAACCCCATTGTCTGAGCCCAAAATCTCCTTAGGCTGATAAGAAACTTCAGCAAAGTCTCAGAATACAAAATTAATGTGCAAAAATCACAAGCATTCTTATACACCAGTAACAGACAAACAGAGAGCCAAATCATGAATGAACTTCCATTCACAATTGCTTCAAAGAGAATGAAATACCTAGGAATCCAACTTACAAGGGATGTAAAGGACCTCTTCAAGGAGAACTACAAACCACTGCTCAGTGAAATAAAAGAGGACACAAACAAATGGAAGAACATACCATGCTCATGGATAGGAAGAATCAATATCTTGAAAATGGCCATACTGCCCAAGGTAATTTATAGATTCAATGCCATCCCCATCAAGCTACCAATGAGTTTCTTCACAGAATTGGAAAAAACTGCTTTAAAGTTCATATGGAACCAAAAAAGAGCCCGCATCTCCAAGACAATCCTAAGTCAAAAGAACAAAGCTGGAGGCATCACGCTACCTGACTTCAAACTATACTACAAGGCTACAGTAACCAAAACAGCATGGTACTGGTACCAAAACAGAGATATAGACCAATGGAACAGAACAGAGTCCTCAGAAATAATACCACACATCTACAGCCATCTGATCTTTGACAAACCTGAGAGAAACAAGAAATGGGGAAAGGATTCCCTATTTAATAAATGGTGCTGGGAAAATTGGCTAGCCATCAGTAGAAAGCTGAAACTGGATCCTTTCCTTACTCCTTATACGAAAATTAATTCAAGATGGATTAGAGACTTAAATGTTAGACCTAATACCATAAAAATCCTAGAGGAAAACCTAGGTAGTACCATTCAGGACATAGGCATGGGCAAAGACTTCATGTCTAAAACACCAAAAGCAACGGCAGCAAAAGCTAAAATTGACAAATGGGATCTAATTAAACTAAAGAGCTTCTGCACAGCAAAAGAAACTACCATCAGAGTGAACAGGCAACCTACAGAATGGGAGAAAATTTTTGCAATCTACTCATCTGACAAAGGGCTAATATCCAGAACCTACAAAGAACTCCAACAAATTTACAAGAAAAAAACAAACAACCCCATCAAAAAGTGGGCAAAGGATATGAACAGACATTTCTCAAAAGAGGACATTCATACAGCCAACAGACATATGAAAAAATGCTCATCATCACTGGCCATCAGAGAAATGCAAATCAAAACCACAATGAGATACCATCTCACACCAGTTAGAATGGCGATCATTAAAAAGTCAGGAAACAACAGGTGCTGGAGAGGATGTGGAGAAATAGGAACACTTTTACACTGTTGGTGGGATTGTAAACTAGTTCAACCATTATGGAAAACAGTATGGCGATTCCTCAAGGATCTAGAACTAGATGTACCATATGACCCAGCCATCCCATTACTGGGGATATACCCAAAGGATTATAAATTATGCTGCTATAAAGACACATGCACACGTATGTTTATTGCAGCACTATTCACAATAGCAAAGACTTGGAATCAACCCAAATGTCCATCAGTGACAGATTGGATTAAGAAAATGTGGCACATATACACCATGGAATACTATGCAGCCATAAAAAAGGATGAGTTTGCGTCCTTTGTAGGGACATGGATGCAGCTGGAAACCATCATTCTTAGCAAACTATCACAAGAACAGAAAACCAAACACCGCATGTTCTCACTCATAGGTGGGAACTGAACAATGAGATCACTTGGACTCAGGAAGGGGAACATCACACACCGGGGCCTATCATGTGGACAGGGGAGGGGGGAGGGATTGCATTGGGATTTATACCTGATGGAAATGACGAGGTGATGGGTGCAGCACGCCAACACGGCACAAGTATACATATGTAACAAACCTGCACGTTATGCACATGTACCCTACAACTTAAAGTATAATAATAATAAATAAATTTAAAAAAAATAAAAAAACTATTATGAGTCTTAGGAGTTCTTTCCTCCAGTTTTATTCTTCCTTGCTCCTCTTTCCACCTATTATTCACACGTCTTTTTATAGAGTTATAATCAGCTCATTTTTAAGTCTATCAAAATGTTGATTTATGTGCATTATGAAAGTAATTTAATGATTCTCTATCCTTCTTTGTGATTTGATTTTATGCAACAAGCATTTATTGTGTTCCTATATAGTAAATATATAAACTGCACATATGTTGGAGGTAAAAAATAATGACAATGTAATTTTTGCCCTCAAAATAATGTGAGCAATTTAGTCCTATGGCTCCTATTTGTTAAAGACGTTCAGTTACTTCTGACAACCTACATTGTTAATTTCTTTCTTTCTCTCTCTCTCTTTTTTTTTTTTTTTTTTTGAGACAGGATCTTGCTGTGTTTCCCAGGCTGGAGTGCAGTGGTGCAATCTTTGCGCACTACAATCTCCCCCTCCTTGGCTCAAGATATCCTTCCACCTCAGTCTCCCAAGCAGCTGGGACTACAGGCATGTACCATCATACTCAGCTACTTTTAAAAAATTTTTTGTAGAGACGGGGTTTCTCCATGTTGCCCAAGCTGATCTCCAACTCCTGAGCTCCAGTGGTTCCCCCTCCAGCCTTGGGGGGGATTACAGGCGTGAGCCACTGTGTTTGGCCCAGACAACATGAATTGTTATTATTATTTTCTGATCCTGAGAGGAACTCAAGTCCTATCATGAAAACTAATTCAGAAGGTACTAACGAGATTAGGAAGTGCCCCAAGAGAGTGCATAGAGGAGAAGGTAGAAGTAAAGCTGGATTTGCTGTGCTAGTGAAGGAATAAAATGCATCAGAGACCCGACCTTCTCAGCTTCTGATAGACCCTGAGCTGGGAGCTGCTAAGTCATCCTGCAGAGCAAGTGGGAGAAACAGAGGGCATTAGGTCAGGCTTGGCAGATTCTGCTGCTTTTTCCCTTCCCTTTTCCTCATCCACTTCCTCTTTCTGGATGACAGGATTAGGCTTTATATTTCTCTACCATATTAGTTTGTGCACTTAAAGCAACTTTAGATAGCCTTGACTCCATGGGGAAAAGGAAAAAGTACATTTAGTGGGGTGTGGGGCTGTTGGATTATTAGATGTCTTGCATTTCTCTCATTCTGTTCCTACTGAGGTCAGCTGGCTTCCCACTAGAAGAGTAACTGTTCTCCTTATACGATTCCTAGTCAAGTAGGGGCAAAAAGTATTTTCATTTATTATTGTTTTTCTGGGATGTAATCAGGAGCAATTTAAACTTACTGGAGTGCAATTTCTTCAACTACAAATGAGAATAATAATAACTATCTTCGCAGGTCCAAGAATTAAATGTAATAATACAGAACTAAATGTAAATATACAAAGGATAAGTTCAAAATCTGGGCACATGCAGACTGCTATAAGAGAAAACATCCATCATATTATAGGTTGACCAAATGACATTAAATTATAGTGGGGAGGTAAACAGGTTGGCAGTGTATGTTAAAGTTGAACATATGCATATTTTATGACCTAGCGATTTACAGAATATATACACAAAAATGTATAAGAATCTTCATAGCAGCAATGTATATTATAGCCAAAAGCTAGAAAGGACTCAAATATCTATCAACTGTGGAGTCAATAAATATACTGTGGTATATACATAAAATAGAATGACATTCAGCAATGAAAAATCAACTACAGTCATACACTAGCATGAATGCAATTCACAAACATAATATTGAATAAAGTCAGACATAAGCAACACAGTATAATTCAATGTATACACACTTTTGAAAAAAGGGACATGAGTCAGTCATGATAGAAATGAATTATATCAGGATAATTATTAACTTTGGAGACAAGGGAATGATAAAGAGTGAACATATGTTTACTCTTTAATTTCCTATCTTATTAGTTGTTACATGGGTGTGTTCACCTTCCAAAAGTTAATTCGGCTGTGCATGTATAATTTGTGTACTTTTATATATGCATGCTATACTTAAAATATTAAAATAAAAACTAAACTACTCAAATTTCTAACCACTATTATTTCATACCCTGCAATAACTTCTAACTAGTTCTCTCTGTTTTCGTATTTGTGCCTTGCAACATGGGATAATAGGTTCTGGCATGAGACAGCCTGGGTTCCACTCTCAGGTCCATAAGTTAATAGCTTTGTTTTGAGGATAAGTTACCTCTCTATGCCTTACATTCCCAAACAATAAATTAAGAGCTATAATGAAATCTATTTTATACATTTCTTATAATGAGTAAATTAACATAAATTCCTTAGAAAAATGACAAACCAAATAAGTTCCCAGTAAATTATCTACTTTTTATCATGATGATCATGGTGATATTAATAATAAAAGTAAAATTATAACTTTTTTATTTACCTGTAGCCACAGTCAGCTTCCCAAAGACAGATATGATTATGCCTCACCTTTTTATAATTTAATAGCTACTGATTTCTCCACGCTGACTTTTACCATGGAACCTGGACATAGGTGTTGCATATAGTATGATCTCTAAAACATAAATAAATAAATAAATAAAACAGAAAAAACACCCAACAAAATGGCTATGAAGGATTGAGTGAATATATTACGTGCTGTGGCACCAGTGATCTTTCTGGATATTATACACTTGCCCCATTCTAGGACAATGGTTCCTTCTGATTAGTTACTATTTCCAGTCTGCGAGACATGCCTGGCTCACACCTGATTTGTAAGGCCATGGAGATGGAGACACTCTTATTTCCAAAAGTACATAGCTCTAGTAGCCTAGATAATAAATCTTTGTCACCTCTGGAGAATTCTAAAAATCTACAGATTTAGAAATTCTGGGAATCTAAGAAATTACAATTTTAGATTTACTGCAATTTCACAATATAACAATAACCAATGAACACTGACATTTTATTTACATAAGTAAAAGGTGAGTTTGTTACACAATTTAAAAATCTAGGGTGGAAAGCCACAGCAAAGGCAACCTCCTGGCACTGTAGATGAGACCTGCATGGAGAAAGCAAAGTGGTCATGTTAGTCACTGATTGCCTCAAATAATCCCTGCGGGGATGTCTACTCTTTTGTATTCCACCAGCTTTTTTCCCAGTAACAGTACATCTTAGCAATAATATCCTGATGAGTTTCTATAACAAAAGAAATTCCCCTCCTAAGATACAGTATCTTTGTGGTTGCATCCCCAGCTATCCCTCATTTGGTTGAGGTTAGAGTTTCAATGGGTGGGTTGAATTTTTCCCAAACAAACTTGCCATGTTAAGATCAAGGCCAGCATTACTCTTCACACAGGGTACTGCACTAAGACTCCCATTCTTGTGGCAGTGGGAGGGCTCATAGGCAAGTCATGTCATGCAGAGGCCATTTCATCATCCCTTCTTTTCTTTGGGGACTTGGGTCTCTCTGGTTGTATAGGAGATTTGGGCAGGCATTTGAATCCTTCACTGCTAGTTATCCTGGACTCTGTGGTGTACAATATCCACCTCTCCTATGTTCTGAGGTCAGAATGACCTTCTCGTAACCAGTTGTCTGGACCCAGGCTCCATTATTAATACAGTCATAGTCTCCTCTGTTGGGGATGAAGTAGGCAAATTTGAGGCACTAATTTACTTCTCCTCACATTCTTTTCTTGAACAGAAAAATAGGACTGGAAATTAATACCAGTATATCAATTCAAAGTTTTAGTATTAACATTTAATCAGGCATAAATAATTATGACAATGTGAATTTCAATAAATAAATTTTAGTTCTAATGTAAGTGTAACTCTGTAATATTCATAATTTTTCTGAAGGCTTTACTAATTTGATATGGCATTACTTTTTTACTGCTGCCAAAACTATTCTTATTCCACTACGTGGTGATGCGAAAGTGAGAGAAGTTCTGGAGATGGTGATTATAGATAGCTTCCCTGAAGCCATAGTAACCCCTTGGAGAAAAATTCGACCTGGAGTCTAGCAGCCTAGGTATAGGTACTCGATTTCTTGCAAAGTCTTTACAATTTCCTGGGCCGGGCGCAGTGGCTCATGCCTATAATCCCAGCACTTTGGGAGGTCGAGGCGAGCAGATCACCAGGTCAGGAGATCGAGACCATCCTGACTAACACAGTGAAACCCCGTCTCAACTAAAAAGTAGAAAAAATTAGCCGGACGTGGTGGCGGGCGCCTGTCGTCCCAGCTACTCGGGAGGCTGAGGCAGGTGAATGGCTTGAACCCGGGAGGCGGAGCTTGCAGTGAGCCGAGATCGCGCCACTGCACTCCAGCCTGGGTGGGAGAGCGAGACCCCGTTTCAAAGGGGAAAAAAAAAGTCTTTACAATTTCCTTTATCATAAAAAATAAGGGTATTGAAGTAGAATTATAGAATTTTCAGAGGATAACTTAAAATATGTGTAATATTTTAGTTATTTATCCTCACACATTTAACTGTTCGTTTTAATATATTTGAGGATGAATTTTTTAAAAAATTAGTTTCATAAGAACAGATAATAGAAAGATGATTCCATAAGCTGATTGAGAGTGTATGGGAAGGATGGGAAGGGAAAGAAGTTGATCTTCAGTTAGACTAGAGGAATAGGTTTTAGTGATCTCTCATACTGCATAGTGAACACAGTTAATAATGTATTATATGTTTAAAAATTGCTAAAAAGTAAATATTTTATGTTCTCACCACAAAAAAAGTTGGAAAGTGATTCATATGCTAATTAGCTTGATAGACTCTCTCTGCAATGTACACATAGATCAAACATCACATTGTATCCCATAATATAAAAATATTATATATTTATAATATATTATTATTGTATCCCATTAATATTTGCACTTATTATTTGCCAATTAAAAATAAATAAAAAATAATGTTTTTAAAATATAAATTTTTTGGAACCCCCTTTTACTTTTCTGCTTGGTTTTCTTCTTTCATTCAGTGTTTACCAATTTATTTATTTATTTTTTTGGGATGGAGTCTCGCTCTGTCATCCAGGCTGTAGTGCAGTGGCGCGATCTCGGCTCACTGCAAGCTCCGCCTCCCGGGTTCACGCCATTCTCCTGCCTCAGCCTCCCGAGTAGCTGGGACTACCAGCGCCTGCCACCACGCCCGGCCAATTTTTTTGTATTTTTAGTAGAGACGGGGTTTCACCGTGTTAGTCTCGATCTCCTGACCTCCTGATTCGCCCGCCTTGGCCTCCCAAAGTGCTGGATTACAGGCATGAGGCACCGCGACTGGCCTACTAATTTCTCACAGTTAATTTTATCCTAAGCTGTCTCACATTTTCTGAAGAAAAGGGAACATATTAAAGCCAACAAAACAAATACATTATCTTGCAAGAGATGATTTAAGTCATGGTACAATCAAATGCTATAAATCTTGATAAAAAACTTCGCATATAGATGACTACAGTTAAACAGATGGACCATGTCATATATTTTTTATAATGCTTCTAAAGCATGGCTAATTTTTTAAAAAATATTTTAGTAAAGATGGGAGTATTATTTATAGAAATCTTATAAAATATATTATAAAATGTGCAATAAAGTCTAGATAAATATATACACGTTATATATATTGTCATATAATATATAATTTATATTAATCATATAATATACAATTTATATTTATATTACATACATTATATATTATATTAAATATAATACATTTTATATATTATATATTATATATACTATAATATATTATTATAATATATACAATTTATTGTATTTTATACTTACATAAATATATAATATATAATAAATATATAGTATATAACACTATATATAGTATATAATGAATATATTATATATTATATATTATATATTTGTATCTATATATGTTTTTAAAGTCATTCCTCTAATTAGGTCATAACCATTCAGGTAAACTGGAAATTTAAGCCTACTTCAGTTTTGTGGTACATAGGTTCTCTCTGAACTAGCATATGCCGAATCGTTAAACAGCCAATTCTTTGGACAAGTCTCATAGAATGTTCTTATCTCTTCAGCCATCCCAAGACTCTTGAGGGCCTGATCTCACTTACACTAAAGCTGATCTGCCTCATGCGCCACTGAGGTAGGGAGGGAAGAAAGTTTAATGAACTACTTCTGACCCCTAGTGGTGTCCAGAAAAGGCTATTAGAGGAATGACCTTTAAAGGATAGACATACAATTTTTTTGTCCAAGGCAGGACATGTGTGGGTATCTTTCAGTAATTATGTTCTAAGAACAGCAAAAACTCCACTGCCTTGGCAAATAGGAGTGTTTTAGTTCTATATAATTATAAAGAAACTGTCTTTTAAACACAGTATGCTTTCTCTATGTCTTTGGGATGAATGATGACTACTGATCATCACTCTCTCTTAAAGTAAGCAAGTAATCACACAGGGAATTATTCCAAAAAGACAGAAAAAAACAAGAGATTTCTGTACATATAGGTCAGTTTTAATCAGAGGGCGTCAGAAAAGACTCCTAAAAGAATGGCCTGGTTATTATAATCACAGACTTACTTTCCAAGTCAACCTTCCAGACAGTGCTCAGAGAGGATACCAAAACCCTATTATTTCTCCAGACTCAAATTCACTGCTATTTGTCATCTCTATTTATTTTATTCTAGGCATTGTTCTGGTTGCTGGGGACTCAGAGAGAGACACCATACACTGACTCTCAGATAGCATAACACAACATGCTATCTTGGAAAACTGTAAATCCTTTTGTTTTTTAAATACAGGTGGAGTATTTGGCACACTTGACATACTGATGTTGTTTTTCTTTAAATCTTCATTTATTTACTTCATTGAAACTATGCTCTTTCATCCTACCTCTTAAAACGTATTTTTAAAAATCCTCCAACATGTATTTTGCTCTTGTAATCCCAAAATGTGGATAGTCTCCATGGTGGCAACATGGATAATACTGTTCCCCATCTAGATTATCTCATTTCTTCTGTAGCTAGTCTGAAGAAGCCTGAATGAAAGTAGATTTTTAACCTTTGTAGCTACTCTGAAGCCTTTGTAGCTAGTCTGAAGAAACCTACATGAAAGTAGGGGTTTTGTTTGTTTGTTTGTTTGTTTGTTTGTTTTTCTTTGGTTCAGAGTCTTACTCTGTCGTCCAGATTGGAGTGCAATGGCGCGATCTTGGCTCACTGCAACCTCTGCCTCCCAGGTTCACGCCATTCTCCTGCCTCAGTCTCCCAAGTAACTGGGATTACAGGTTCACACCGCCATGCCCAGCTAATTTTTTTGTATTTTAGTAGAGACAGGGTTTCACCATTTTGCTCAAGCTGATCTCGAACTCTTGAGCTCAGCCAATCCACCTGCCTCAGCCTTCCAAAGTGCCAGGATTACAGGCATGAGCCACCAAGCCCAGCCAAAAGTAGATACTTTTAGCACATACTTACATTAACAGAATATTAAAGCTTTTGTGATCAATCCCAGATCCTTGACTGTATGTCTGAGTCAGGCTGGAAATGAGAGAAATAATGTTTGAAATCTGAGTGTTGTATTCAAGGTCAGCAAGATCCCTGGAGCAGCATCTGTTTTGTAAACCATTGAAACCTGGTATACGATGACTCAGTTGGTGACCCAAGGTCAGAAAAGACCAAATGTACACAGATGATTTTACACACACTTTGATAGGAGTGTTCACATTCATATTATCTTTATATCTCTGTGATTGTATAGCTCTTATTTCATAGAATAATTAATTAATTAAAAATTATTTGATAAGTGCCGATTCTATGCTAAACCTTATTTTTCATATCCTTGAGCAAAAAACAGATAAGGTTCCTAATCTTCTACAGCCTTTAATGAATCTAATGGAAATTCAGTGTATAAGTGGTATAAATATAAACCAGCATACTGTGATAAGAGTAACTTAGTTAAGGGGGTTGAAGAAATGAGACAATCCAGATGGGGAGCAGTATTAGAAAAATCCCCCTGAGGAAGCAATCATTTTAACTCAAAAGTTATTGGTGAAAGGAGTTTCTGTGCAAATACTTGGGGTAGATAATTTGGAGCACAGAGAAGACCATGGGCAAAGATCCTGAGACATGCATGTACTTAACTTGTTTTGAGGAAGATAAAGACACCTAAATATTAAGGAGTGTAGGTAGTAGTGGTCTAAAGATGTAATAGACGAGGCAGGTGAGCCACGTTATACAAGGCTTTTTGACTATGATAAAGAATTTGTATTTTACATTAAGAGCAATAGGAGAGTGACCATTAAGTGATTTTTTTCAACAAAGGCTTGTGTGATTTAGTAGATGTTTGTAGAAAAGCAATTTTGTTTCCCTGGAGATAATACATTTTTTAGAGGACAAACAGATAAATCATGATATTAGCCAGTGATAATATTAAATTATTACTAATTTAATAAATTATCACAGTAGCCAGGGAACCAATGATATTATAAACCAAGATGGGCAATGTGTAAAAGTGGGTATATCTGGGATGTGTTTCTGGTGGAAATGATAGAAATTGATGAAAGATTTGATGGAGGGAAAGAGAGAAATAAAAAATTTTTTAAATGACTCAAGACTTGTCTTATGCAGTTGTGTTATTGGTGGAGTCACTTTACGATATTAGGAGAAAAGGGACAGAAAATAGAGTTTTTGGGAGAAATAAAGTACTTTATTGGCATCATTCTTATTTTAAGATTAAACACTCAGATGAATATATCAAATAGGCAGTTGTATTCACGAATGTGAGCTCTCAGGAGGGGTCAGGAATTAGAGGTGCAAATGTTAGTCTCAAAAAGTAAGAAAAAGTTGATGTAGTCTGCACTTTAAGGAACTTACAATTTAGTTTGTAACAGAGATATTAGTTAAATATTTAGTTTAAATATTAGTTAAATATTTAGCTAATAAATGCAAAATTATGTTTTATTTAAAATTAAAACATGATACCAAAATAATAGATACATGGATAAATTTGTCTTAAGTGACTTCTTGAAAAGTGGTTGTTGAGTTGCAAGATCGTTTTAAAAAGTGTAGAAAGAAATTGAGGAAAAGATGATGAATATTTTAGGCAGATAGAACATCTGGAGAAAAATCTTATGAAAGAAGAGAAATTGGATTTAGAGAAATGAAGGAAGATATGTATTCAAAAGACTGAAAAATCCTCTGCAAGCAATGAAGAAGCTTCAAGCATTCCATGGAGAAAAAAGTATTAAAAATAGTGAGCTAAGTTGTTCAATGCTGAGAAGGAGTCAGGACAAGAAAAAACAATGGTTAGACTACTAGAAGACATCAGTGTAGTATAGAGAGTACACTGAGAAGAAAGTCTGGGGAACTGTGTTGTGAGGCTAGTAAGACAAAGCTGAAAAGTAGGACATAAAGGGCGGCCCAAATCTGAAGTTACTTTAACATCTTGAAGTTACTCAATCAAACATGAAAGTAAGTATGGACTTTTGAACATCTGTTTACATTATTAGAGCTTTAAAAAATTTTGATGATTCTCAGGTCTGGAACTTAAAGCAGGCAAGCAATGTAAAGAAGAAGCCAATTGATTCTGCTACCATGAGACTTTTGAAATTATAAGCTTAGTTGTTTGAGCCTGGATTTGTGATCTGTAGAATTGCAGGTTCTAAGAAATAAAACACAATTGATCAATACATTGAATAAATGTATATCGAATAAATACTTAATCAACTCATTAACTGAATAAATAAAGGAATGGGAAGCACTGAGCTGCTATCAAAGGCTCAATGTCTTCAATCTAATTCTCTACATCACAAAGGCAAAAATGAGTTGAACATCTCAAGAGGCCAGAGCTCCAGTGAGAAATCATTTACCTAAGGTCTCATGCATAAATATTCCTGTCTGCTTATCACCAAGGAAGAAAAAGTAATTGCTGGCTATGTCATCTGGAGGGGGAGAAAACAGGAGTATCTTCACTAAATACTATTTGAAGAAAAAATGTACTTGGAGACAGCATGAAATGAAAAATGATGGAAAAGTGACTAATGGACTTAATGATATTTAAAGCCCAAAGATTACTCTTCATTTCGAATGTTTAATGAATTGGAGAGAAGAAAATAATTTTTTGAGAACCTCGGCTCTTTACTGGTGTAAAATTTTTATCACTATCCCTGGGAAAATGTCTAAGCAACATATTGTTTTTAAAACTAGCTTTCTCCTTTTACTAATCTCTTCCTTATTTGTTTTTACATCCAGCTTCTAAGGATATGTTCACCTCCAGACAGTGAAAAAATAATGACTTTTAAATGACATCAAAAGAAGAATTTTCTCAAAGGCGATGGATACTATGCCTCAGAGAAACAGAATTGCTCAGCTCTATCTTTTTAAGTTAGTAATTTTTAGGCTATTTTGTTTACTTAGAAATTTCATTTTATTCAGCTGAAATTGAAACACTTCCTTTGAAAAAACACTCTCACATGTATCTCAGTTCCAGAATGATTACTTCAGTAAGCCCCAGCACAAATTCTTCCTTTCTTCTCACTGGATTTTCTGGCATGGAGCAGCAATACCCCTGGTTCTCCATCCCCTTCTCCTCTATCTATGCCATGGTGCTTTTGGGAAATTGCATGGTTCTCCATGTGATATGGACTGAGCCAAGCCTGCACCAGCCCATGCTTTACTTCCTGTCCATGCTGGCCCTCTGACCTGTGCATGGGGCTCTCCACTGTGTACACAGTGCTGGGGATCCTGTGGGGGATCATTCGAGAGATCAACTTGGATTCCTGCATTACCCAGTCCTATTTCATCCATGGTGTGTCCTTCATGGAGTCCTCTGTCCTCCTTGCTATGGCCTTTGACCGGTACATTGCAATTTGCAATCCACTGCGTTATTCCTCCATCCTGACTAATTCCAGAATTAGCAAAATTGGGCTCACTATAATAGGTAGGAGTTTTTTCTTTATTATACCGCCCATCATCCATCTGAAATTTTTTAATTACTGTCATTTCCACATCCTTTCTCACTCTTTCTGCCTGCACCAGGATCTTCTCCACTTAGCCTGTTCAGACATCCGATTCAATAGTTGCTATGCCCTGATGCTGGTTATTTGCATACTGTTGTTGGATGCTATACTCATCCTTTTCTCCTACATCCTGATTCTTAAGTCAGTCCTTGCAGTTGCCTCTCGGGAAGAGCGGCATAAATTATTTCAGACTTGCATCTCCCACGTCTGTGCTGTCCTTGTGTTCTACATCCCTATCATTAGCCTCACAATGGTGCACCGTTTTGGCAAGCACCTTTCCCCTGTGGCCCACGTTCTCATTGGTAACATCTACATCCTTTTCCCACCTTTAATGAATCCCATCATCTACAGTGTCAAGACCCAACAGATTCATACCAGAATGCTTAGACTCTTTTCTCTGAAAAGATATTGAGAGATATTGAAATTTATTGCCTAAAAAAAAAGAAACAAAAGCAGCAACAATAATGAACAAAAATCAGTGCCACAAAAAAGAAAAAAAATTATTAAAATTAAAGATTTACTATGAGTCCATGATAAATGACTTTAAAAATATTTAAATATAGTCAGAGAATCAACAAACAAGTTCCATTGTGTCAACCTGGACACATGTAGGTCACTCTATCAGCCTGACCATATTTAAGAAGAGAAAAAAATTGTTTATTTGCCTCAAATGTACTTTTGAACATTTCCTTTGCTGTAAAACAAAGCTGGATTAAAAGTCTAGGTTTTCAAGTTTCAAAGTAGGTAACTTGAAGTTTCTTTCATTCTCTGAGGTTTATTTAATCAACCTTCAAAATGTAGAATATAGCCAACTCACAGGAATGTTGTGATACCTGTATGGACCAGAATTGTCCAAGGGAACTTTTCTAAACTGATGAAGATGTTCTATGAAATACCATAAAATGACTAAAGTGGAATATATGGCTCCCGTGCGCTTGAAATGATGGTAATGTAATTGAACAACTGCATTTACAATTTCTGTTACTTTAAGTTAATTCATACTGAAATGTTTAATGTGCTTGTATTGGACAGTTCAGTTCAGCAGCCACTGTATTGGACAGGGAAGCTATAGTTTATAAAGATGACACAAAGAAATATGACTTTGGATTCAACTTCTACTATGTCTAATTTAAATTAGAATCCTTATTTTTTAGATTTTATATGTGGACTCCACTGCTACAAGGCTGGAAGTAGATTTTGCTCTGGATCTTTTCCTTTTATATCTAAAGTGGGGGATCTTCTGAACAGATGAGGCTGTCTGCTAATGACTTATTCTGAGTTTAAAAGAAAAAAGAAAAAAGAACATAAAGGGGTTCTTTTCTAAGTAAGCTAGTGCAGCTTTCCAAAGAAGGAAAGAAAGGAAGAAAATCAGATACAGAACTATGCATGGATAAAAAGAAAATAATTGTTTTAATCTTCCTATATTCTATTACAAATGTAAGGAGGTAAGTGTTAAAATTGGACAAGTTAATGCATAAGAGTCATTTTACACCAAAAAGCAAATATTTCTTTTTATTTTTAGATATCAACTGGAACTTAACTAGATTTGTCTTCCTGTAGTTATGCCTTCCTTTCCATTCACTTTGAACTTCATTCAATAACATAGCCTCTGTCTACTTATTTGACTCAGAGGGAAACAAAAATACAGGTTTTGGTTTCTAATAGCTTAAGCCTCAAAGTGAGGAAATTTTTTTCTGGACAGAGTAAAGTATCTAGTTAGAAAGATAAGTATAAAATTACTCCTAGAACAATAAATTAGGTCTTCTGGGATATAGTATAAGGTTAATCTGAAGGATAAAGGAGTGAATTTCCTGATGTCAAAGAGGCTCTAGTGTGTCTTCTGGTATAGCTATCAGAGCTGAAAACTGTGAGGTAGGTTCTAGAGGGGAAAATCTCTCTCTCTCTCTCTCTCTCTCTCTCTATATATATATATATATATATGTGTGTGTGTGTGTGTGTGTATATATATATATATATATATTTTTACTATATAATCATAGTAGCTGCCAAGGCAGGCGGATCACGAGGTTAGGAGATCGAGACCATCCTGGCCAACAACGGTGAAACCCCGCCTCTACTAAGAAAAACACAAAAAATTAGCTGGGCATGGTGGTGGGAGCATGTAGTCCCAGCTACTAGGGAGGCTGAGGCAGGAGAATGGCGTGAACCCGGGAGGAGGAGCTTGCAGTGAGCCGAGATCACGCCACTGAACTCCACCCTGGGTGACAGAGTGAGACTCTGTCTCAAAAGAAAGAAAAGAAAAAAGAAAAGTTGATATGAATGTCAGGTGGTAGTACTGCTTCAGATTCCCTAATGACAATAAATGTCTGCATGGTCCCTCCTGGCAGACTGGAATGTGGCCAATCTGACAAGATTCCTACGCCCCAGTTTTACAATGAAAAGAGAAGTTAGCTGCTGAATCTGTAGAGGTCACGTGAATATCTCATAGATTTCTCAATGGCCAAAGAGCCTTCCCTCTAATGGTTTGAAAGTGAATGAGCATCCATCTCCCATACACCGGAGAGCTGACACAACACTGGGGAAACAGAGAATTCTTCAATAACTGACAATATGTTTCCCACCAGCTAGTCATGGGGAAGCATCAGAATGAATTTATATTTATTATTTGAACAATACTGCATGTCTGACACAACTGAGTTGTTGGTTTGAGAGTTATGTTTAACAGGGAGAGTAGGAAGGCTCATCTGAAGACGTCATACTATGAGTGTTTGTGCTTCAGATTAGGCATCCTATAGAATGTGAACCAAAATAGTTTGAAATAATGGCCATGACAAAACAGGTGATTAAAAAAAAACCTAAGAGTATCCTCAGAAATCATTGCTTATTTTAGAGCTATATAATTGTACTATAATGAGAAGATGTATGAAGAACTTCAGAATCTTTAAAATTCAGCCAAAGGGAGGAAAATCAGTTAAAAAAAAAAAAAAAGTCAATGAAAGCAATGAAAGTAAACTTTATATGATTACTGGGCTTTATACAGAAAGAAACAGGTTTAGAACATTAGTAGTTTATATTGTTTTGCAAAGGCCTCTATCTGGAAGCAATTACTTAAAAAAATAACTACACTTCTCATGGGGAAGAAAAAGCAATTTCAGAGACATCAGCCCAGGTCCTGAAAGGAAGAGCAGCTGGAGACATCACAGGTGTTTAAAACACTGTCTGGCTGCATAGTATTCCGTGGTGTATATGTGCCACATTTTCTTAATCCAGTCTGCCACTGATGGACATTTGGGTTGATTCCAAGTCTTTGCTATTGTGAATAGTGCAGCAATAAACATACGTGTGCATGTGTCTTTATAGCAGCATGATTTATAATCCTTTGGGTATATACCCAGTAATGGGATGGCTGGGTCATAGAGTACATCTAGTTCTAGATCTTTGAGGAATCGCCATACTGTTTTCCGTAATGGTTGAACTAGTTTACAATCCCAACAACAGTGTAAAAGTGTTCCTATTTCTCCACATCCTCTCCAGCACCTGTTGTTTCCTGACTTTTTAATGATCGCCATTCTAACTGGTGTGAGATGGTATCTCATTGTGGTTTTGATTTGCATTTCTCTGATGGCCAGTGATGATGAGCATTTTTTCATGTGTCTGTTGGCTGTATGAATGTCTTCTTTTGAGAAATGTCTGTTCATATCCTTTGCCCACTTTTTGATGGGGTTGTTTGTTTTTTTCTTGTTAATCTTGTTAATTTGTCTGAGTTCTTTGTAGGTTCTGTATATTAGCCCTTTGTCTGATGCAAAAATTTTCTCCCATTCTGTAGGTTGCCTGTTCACTTTGATGGTAGTTTCTTTTGCTGTGCAGAAGCCCTTTAGTTTAATGAGATCCCATTTGTCAATTTTGGCTTTTGCTGCCGTTGCTTTTGGTGTTTTAGACATGAAGTCTTTGCCCATGCCTATGTCCTGAATGGTACTACCTAGGTTTTCTTCTAGGATTTGGGACATGGATGCAGCTGGAAACCATCATTCTTAGCAAACTATCACAAGAACAGAAAACCAAACACCACATGTTCTCACTCATAGGTGGGAACTGAACAATGAGCTCACTTGGACTCGGGAAGGGGAACATCACACACCGGGGCCTATCATGGGAAGGGGGGAGGGGGGAGGGATTGCATTGGGAGTTATACCTGATGTAAATGACGAGTTGATGGGTGCTGACGAGTTGATGGGTGCAGCACACCAACGTGGCACAAGTATACATATGTAACAAACCTGCACGTTATGCACATTACCCTAGAACTTAAAGTATAATAATAATAATAATAATAAAATACAACAAAACAAAACAAAACAAAACACTGTCTGGTACTATGTAACTTTTTAAGAAGCCAGGTGGAGACATTTTTCCATATATCTCAAAAAACCAGCTTCTAAGGAAACTAGTTTTCCATGAATTAGGCAACAGCAGCTGAAACTTGTTGATTTGGTAGACTGCAGAGCCAGTGGGAAGTGGTTACCAGATTCCTTTGTAAGGCCTGCAAGCCTACTATCCAGCGTCACTGAGAAACCTTACAAAAACAGCCACAGTGATGTTAGAGAAACACAGTTATCTTCTTTTTGCTTTTTTTATTTTATTATTTTTTTATTTTTTTACAGTTAGACTGTCATATCCTTGTAACTGCTCCCTTAAATAAAGTCACAGTTATTATAATAAGGAGAAAAGAAAAAGATATTGCTGAGAACAAGGTGACAAAAGCAGGATTCAGAAAATCAGAAAGTCTAGTCCATTCAGTTTCTATTCATTTAACTCTTACACCAAAAAGCTAAGGTCTAGTGGGAGAAATCAGTGATTCTTAGAAGTGAGAGGACATGGTTCAGGATTGGAAATGTGTTTTTAGTAAAAATGATCTGCTGATAATGAATCCACAGGCAGATGTCCGCTGTACACCAGCAGTCCTCAATGTTTTTGGTACCAGGGACTGGTTTTGTGGAAGACAAGGTGCAAGAGGGGATGGTTTTGGGATGAAACTGTTCCACCTCAGAGCATTAGGCATTAGATTCTCATAAGAAGCACGCAACCTAGATCCCTTGCATATGCAATTCACAGTAGGGTTCATGCCTCTATGATAATCTAATGCTGCCACACCACTGTGGATCTGACAGGAGGAGGAGCTCAGGCAGTAATGCTTGCTCACCCCCCTGCTGTGAGAACAGGTTCCTAGAAGACCACGGACCAGTACTGGTAAGCGGCCAGGACTGCTCTACACCATGCCTCCCTATTTTCCTAGGCTTATCAAAATCTTATTGTTAAATAGACTTAAGAGATGTTCTACTTGAGGCTGTGTCTGCATTTCCTTGGATATTTGTGACCATTACTTGCAGAAGAGAATTGCTAGAGTAGTGAATAGAGGCCTCCAGATGAAGGAAATAAAAATAGTACCTTTTCCCAGAAGTCTCTTGCAGAAACTTAAAAAATAACGCCAACCCAGCCAAGAACACCCCTGCAGTAGGAGTTGATGTCCTAAAGCTTTTCCAGTAAAAATGTAGTTTCTGCCCCTACAGTCTTGGCACCATGTAATAACACATAGAAAATGCAGGCTTTCAAGTTCCAGCCAGTACTGATGAATCAGAATCAGTGTTTAGCTTTTGAGATGCTGGTAATGTTCTCTTTCTTGGTCTGAGTGTTTGTTAAAAGCTTTTGCTAATTTTGTGTCATTTATCAAACTATTTTTATTTATGTATTTTTCTGTACTGAATAACAAAATATAAATTTAAGAAATATGAGTGAAAGTATCAATTTACATATAAACCTGGCAGATTGAATATATGTTCATTTCTGCTACTTTCTCTAATCCACTAAAACTACAGATATACACACAGAGACATTGTGAAGAAAATAATAGCAGTGTATGTATAAACAAATTGATAAATAATACATTTAAATATGGTTTTTTAAGAAACAGACAGGATAGATTAATCTGAAATCTATACATCTACAGAAAAGGATACCAATGAGAAAAAACATTATCTGCAAATAATAGTTTCTGGAAAAACACAGGAATTACTTATAAAGCATTTGTGAGGGGCAGGGCTGAAAATGGTAGAAAAGGTAAACACCTGTTTAAGGTTACCTAAAAGATAGCCAGGTACTAATTTCTCTTTAGTTCTGGCAAAATGATTAGTGTCTGTAGTAACGAAATCAATGATGATCCAGACATTGGGAAATTCGGTGCAAAGGATGCTAGGAATAAGATGTTAATATATGAAACAGAGAGATTATGCAAAAGAATACATATTGAATGCTGATAAACTGTCTCAAGAGAAAGGAATAATAGATATTGGCATTTGAGTATTCGCTTACTGGATTAGCTAGGCTTCTTTCTGATCAGCCTTCAAAGTAACTGGCCAGGTACCTAATGTTCATGGCCAGATACCACGTTCATAGAAATTGCCACTATATTCTTAGTTCTTCATGATGAAATATGGAAGGACAGCCAAAGATGATCAGGAATGCAATTAAGTCCACCAACACAAAAATTACATACCTAGAATCAATTTTAATAGAGAAAACTTACTTGAAGGAGCACAACTTATTCAGGGCAGAAAATAAAACTTAATAATAAAATAAGTATGTAATACATTTTCTTAATGAAATAACTACTCATTTTAGATCCTTGATATAAGAACAGAATAGTACTAATAATAAATAGAGGACATGATAAATATTGGTAAATTAAACAAAAATATGAGAGATGAAGTAGCCAATAAGGGGGACAGGAGGTAGATGTAAGAATGCAGAAAAAAAGGACAAAGGAATAAATATGGGAGACATGAAGGAAAGAATAGGGTGAAGTCAGGAACTCCAACATCTTACTGGAGTTTAGGAGAGAGTGAAAATAGAACATGTAGAAGGAACTTATTAGAGATCAATCAAGACATTTTTGTGAACAAAAGAACATAGCAGTTGAAATTGAGAGTATCCACAAAATACCCAGAACAAAATAAAATAAAATAAAAATTCATAGTAAGTTAAGAGAATGAAAAAAACAAGCCATGGACTCAGAACATATTTGCAAAACATATTATCTGATAAAGGACTTGTATACAAATTATACAAATAACTTTTAAAGTTCAACAATAAAAAACAAACCAACTGATTACAGAGTGGGCAAAAAATCTGTACACTTTACCGAAGAAGATATATAGATTACAACAAGCACATGAAAATATACTTAATAACACCTGTCATTGAGAAACTGCACATTAAAACAAGAAGATACCAACCTCTACACACATATTAGAAGGCCAAATTCCAAAGTACTGACATCCACCAAACACTGGCAAGGAAGTGGAGCAACAGGAATGCTCACTTATTGCTGGTAGGAATGAGAAATAGAGCAGCCAAATTGGAAGACAGTTTACAGTTTCTTACAAAACTAAACGTAGTCTTTTCATGTGACCCAAGAATCACACTTCTATGTATTTACCCAAATGAGTTGAAAATTTATGTCCACACACAGACATGAACTAACCAAGACTTATAGGAACTTTATTCATAACTGCCAAAAGTTGAAAGCAACCAAGATGAATGGATAAACTAACTGTGGAACATCCATAGGATAGAATATTATTCAGTGATTTAAATAAAGGTCTATCAAGCTGTGAAAAGACATAAAGAGCTTTAACTGCATATTGCTTAATCCATTTTCTTTAGTTATAGTCATCATTCTCTACCTATTACTCTATTAACCTATTTTATCTTGCTGTTGAGAAACTTCCATTCCTATAGTCTTTCATATTCTTCTGTTCTGATCATTATTCCTCAAACAAATGTAGATATTCAATAATAGACAAATAGTGAATAAAGTATGGTACATTCTTTGACTTAGTTTCAGGTAGCTGTTACATAAAATGAAATAGATTAATATTTAATAACTTGGGTAATGTTATGATTTATTAAAAAATAAGATAATAAATAAAACATTTAGTATCTTCCCATGGAGATAACACACTTAGATACAGGTTTCATGTCATTTTGGACTTGAGTAAAGAGGAGCAAAATGATTAATTCCCAAACCTTGATCCCATGGAATATCAAAGAAAGGAAGAAGAAAAGATTATTAATGGTGGCATTACATATTATTTATTGTTGGATGTGTTGTTGGCATTGTATTGTCCTGTTTTCACACTGCTGTAAAAAAAAAAAAATACCTGAGACTGGGTAATTTATAAAGAACAGGGGTTTAATTGGCTCACAGTTATGCAGGCTGTACAGGAAGCATGGCAGCATCTGCTCAGCTTCTAGGGAGACCTCAAGAAACTTACAATCATGGCAGAAGACAAAGCAGGAGCAGGAATTTTCACATGGCCAGGGCAGGGAGAAGCTGGGTAGGAGGTGCTACACACTTTTAAACAACCAGCCTCATGAGAACTCACTCACTATACAGTACCAAGGGGGATGGTACTAATTCGCTGATGAGAACTCCGCCACTATGATTGAATGACCTCCCACCAGGCCCCATCTCCAACACTGGCGATTATAATTGAACATGATATTTGGGTGGTGACACAGATCCAAACCATATCCTTCCACCTCTGGTCCCTTCCAAATCTCGTGTTCTTCTCACATCGGAAAATACAATTATTACTTTCCAACAGTCCTACACAGTCTTAACTCATTCCAGCATTAATTCGAAAGCCCAAAGCCCAAAGTGTCATCCAAGACAAGGCAAATCCCTTCAACCAATGAGCCTGTAAAATCAAAAACAAGTTAGTTACTTCCAAGACATAATGGAGGTACAGGCACTGCGTGCAAATTCCCATTCCAAAAGACAGAAATGCATTAAAAGAAAGGGGCTAAAGGTCCCACACAAGTAGAAAACCCAGCAGGGCAGTCATTACACCTTGATATGGTTTGGCAGTTTTCCCACTCAAATTTCATCTTGAATAGTAGGTCCCATAATCCCTTCCTGTCGTGGAAGGGACCCACTGGAGGTAACTGAATCATGGGGGTGGGTTTTCACATGCTGTTCTCATGATAATGAATAAGTCTCACAAGATTTGATGGTTTTATAAAGGGCATTTCCCTTGCATATGCTCTCTTGCCTGCCACCATGTCAGATGTGTCTTTGCTTCTCCTTCACCTTCCACCATGATTGTGAGGCCTCCCTAGCGACGTGGATCTATGAGTCCATTAAACCTCTTTTACTTTATAAATTACCCAGTCTCGGGTATTTCTTCATGGGAGTTTACAATGGAAAAATACACACCTTAAAACTCCAAAATAATCTCCTTTGACCCCATGTCACACATCAGGGACACACTGATGCAAAAGGTGGACTCGCAAGGCCTTGGACAGCTCCACCCCTATGGCTTTGCACAGTTTAGCCTATGCTGTTGCTCTCAAGAGCTTGCATTGAGTGTCTGCAGCTTTTCTAGGTGTGTGGTGCAAGCTGTCAGTGGATCTACCATCCTGGGGTCTGGAGGACAGTGGCCCTTTTCTCATAGCTCTGCTAGGCAGTGTCCTAGTGAGGACTCTGTGAGGGAATTTCAACCTCATATATTTCCTCCACATTTCCCTATTAGCAGTTCTTCATTAGGGTTCTGTCCCTGCAGCAGGCTTCTGCCTGAACACTCAGGCTTTTCCACACATCCTTTGAAATCTAAGTGGAGGCTCACAAGCCTCACCTTTTGACCTTTGCACACTCACAGATTTAACATCAAGTGGAAGCCTCCAAAGCTTATGTCTTGCACCCTCTGAAGCAGTGGCCCTAGCTGTTCCTGGGCCCCTTTGAGCCACTACTGGTGCTGGAGCAGCCAGGATGCAAGGAACAGTGTCCTGAGGGTTGCTCATGGCAGCAGGGTCCTGAGTCTGACCCACAAAATCATTTAGTCCTCCTGGGCCACAGGGCCTGTGATGTGAGGGACTGCTAAAAGGGTCTCTGAAATGTCTTCGAGGCATTCTGCCCTTTGTTTTGGCTATCAGAACTTGGCTCCTCTTCATTTATGCAAATTTCTACAGCTTGCTTGAATTGCTCCTTTGAAAATGAGCTTTTGTTTTCTACCACATTGCCAAGCAGATAATTTTCCAAACTTTTATGCTCTGTTTCCCTTTTAAATATAACTTCCAATTTTACATAATTTCTTTGCTCACACATGTGAGTATAGGTTGTTAGAAGCAGCCAGGCCACATCTTGAACACCTTACTGCTTAGAAACTTCTGTCACATAACTTAAATAA
>NC_044987.1:64245743-64298284 GCF_008728515.1 Papio anubis | reverse complement strand
TAGAATGTTGAATATTGGCCCCCACTCTCTTCTGGCTTGTAGAGTTTGTGCTGAGAGATCTGCTGTTAGTCTGATGGGCTTCCCTTTGTGGGTAACCCGACCTTTCTCTCTGGCTGCCCTTAAGATTTTTTCCTTCATTTCAACTTTAGTGAATCTGGCAATTATATGTCTTGGAGTTGCTCTTCTCGAGGAGTATCTTTGTGGCGTTCTCTGTATTTCCTGAATTTGAATGTTGGCCTGCCCTACTAGTTTGGGGAAGTTCTCCTGGATGATATTCTGAAGAGTGTTTTCCAACTTGGCTCCATTTTCCCCCTCACTTTCAGGCACCCCAGTCAGAGGTAGATTTGGTCTTTTTACATAATCCCATTCTTCTTGCAGGCTTTGTTCATTTCTTTTTCTTCTTTTTTCTTTAGGTTTCTCTTCTTGCTTCATTTCATTCATTTGATCCTCAATCGCTGATACTCTTTCTTCCAGTTGATCGACTCAGTTTTTGAAGCTTGTGCATTTGTCACGTATTTCTCGTGTCATGGTTTTCATCTCTTTCATTTCGTTTATGACCTTCCCTGCATTAATTACTGTAGCCATCAATTCTTCCACTTTTTTTTTCAAGATTTTTAGTTTCTTTGTGCTGGTACGTAATTCCTCCTTTAGCTCTGAGAAGATTGATGGACTGAAGCCTTCTTCTCTCATCTCATCAAAGTCATTCTCCGTCCAGCTTTGATCTATTGCTGGCGATGAGCTGCGCTCCTTTGCCGGGGGAGATGCACTCTTATTTTTTGAATTTCCAGCTTTTCTGCCCTGCTTTTTCCCCATCTTTGTGGTTTTATCTGCCTCTGGTCTTTGATGATGATGGTGACGTACTGATGGGGTTTTGGTGTAGGTGTCCTTCCTGTTTGATAGTTTTCCTTCTAACAGTCAGGACCCTCAGCTGTAGGTCTGTTGGAGATTGCTTGAGGTCCACTCCAGACCCTGTTTGCCTGGGTGTCAGCAGCAGAGGCTGCAGAAGATAGAATATTTCTGAACAGCGAGTTTACCTGTCTGATTCTTGCTTTGGAGGCTTCCTGTCAGGGGTGTACTCCACCCTGTGAGGTGTGGGGTGTCAGACTGCTCCTAGTGGGGGATGTCTCCCAGTTAGGCTACTCAGGGTACAGGGACCCACTTGAGCAGGCAGTCTGTCCCTTCTCAGATCTCAACCTCCGTGTTGGGAGATCCACTGCTCTCTTCAAAGCTGTCAGAGAGAGTCGTTTGTGTCTGCAGAGGTTTCTGCTGCTTTTGTTGTTTACTGTGCCCTGTCCCCAGAGGTGGTGTCTACAGAGACAGGCAGGTTTCCTTGAACTGCTGTGAGCTCCACCCAGTTCGAGCTTCCCAGCGGCTTTGTTTACCTACTTAAGCCTCAGCAATGGTGGGCGCCCCTCCCCCAGCCTCGCTGCTGCCTTGCCGCCAGGTCGCAGACTGCTGTTCTAGCAATGAGGGAGGCTCCCTGGGGGTGGGACCCTCCCGGCCAGGTGTGGGATATAATCTCCTGGTGTGCCTGTTTGCTTAAAGCACAGTATTGGGGTGGTAGTTACCCGATTTTCCAGGTGTTGTGTGTCTCAGTTCCCCTGGCTAGGAAAACGGATTCCCTTTCCCCTTGCACTTCCCAGGTGAGGCGATGCCTCACCCTGCTTCAGCTCTCGCTGGTCGGGCTGCAGCAGCTGACCAGCACCGACTGTCCCGCACTCCCTAGTGAGATGAACCCAGTACCTCAGTTGAAAATGCAGAAATCACTGGTCTTCTGTGTCGCTCGCGCTGGGAGTTGGAGACTGTAGCTGTTCCTATTCGGCCATCTTGCTCCAAGTCTTACCATAATATTTTAATTTATGCTCCATCAGAGTCATCATTCAATTATTTATTTATTTCTTTTTTTGAACATTCTAGTAAATTTAAGAATATACTTCTGGAAATTCATTATTGTAAACATTATTTTTTATGATATTAATGCCCTCTCTCATATGCTTTTAGCTTATCATTTCAGGGCATGTGGACTTTTGACAGTCATTTTTTGCACGGAACTTTCTTTAGCTAACAAGCCATTTATGCCCACTTGTCCAGAAGATCAGAATCACCTAAGATACTAATTTGCCCTACACCAAGCAGTCTTAATTGATAATTGATGAGAATTGGTGTGTAAAACCCCTTAGATTCTGATTCAGTTTTGATGTTGTCCCCTCTAAATCTCATGTGGAATTGTAATCCCCAATTTTGGGGGATGAGACTGCTGGGAGGTGATTGGGACCTTGGTGTAGATCCCTCATGGCTTGGTGTTATCCTCACAATAGTGACTACTCACAAGATCTGATTGTTTAAAAGTGTGTGGTATCTCCTCTCCCCTCCTCTCTCTCTTGCTCCGTCTCTCACCATGTGACATGCCTGCTGCCACTTTGGCTTCACTGCCATGAATAAGAGCTCCCTGAGGTCTCCCCAGATCTGAGTAGTTGCCAGTGCCAGGTTTCCTGTACAGCCTGCAGAACTGTGACCCAATTAAGCCTTTCTTTATAAATTACCCAATCTCATGTATTTTGTATAGCAATGTAAGAATGGCTTACACAATCTCTTACATCGTAGTTGAGACATACATCTGAGATACATGTTCTACTCTTTCCAAGAATTCCTTAAGAAGATTAGGATTTAGTTGCCTGCAATAACTTGCTTGATAACTCACTCATAATTGAGTCTTTATCTGTTTCCTTCTTGCAAATTCTACTAGCTTTCCTGGAATTACTTCCTAAATATACTATGTATTCAAATCCTTGCTCAGAATCAAAATCTGAGGGAACCTAGATTAAGACAAACTAATTGTTTATGATTGTTTTGCCTTGATTGAAAATTATCTTTGAATTCATGCTTCTTCTGACTGTTTTGGAAGTATTGCTCTGATACCAAAGGCAGAAAATTACACTACAAGACAACAAAATTACAGGCAAATTCATCTAATGAACATAGATGCAAAAATTCTCAGCAAAATATGACCAAATCAAACTCAACAGAACAGTGAAAGGATCATTCACCATGATCAATTGGGATTTATTTCAGGGATGCAAGGATGGTTCAACATGTGCAAATCAATAAATGTCATATGCCTCATTCATACAATGAAGCTTCTGCATAGCAAAGGATATAATCATTAGAGTGAAGAGAAAACCTATAGAATGCATAAAAATATTTTTGAATTATACATCTGTTAAAGGGTTAATATCAAAAACATACCAGGAACTCAACTCAATAGAAATAGTAACCTGAGTAAAACATGGGGAAATCTAAATTGATATTTCTTAAAAGAAGACAAAAAAATGGCCAACAGGTATATGAAAAGGCTGTCAAGATTCATAGTCTTCAGGGAAATGCAAATCAAATGAGACATCACCTTACATGAGATGTCACCTTCCATCTTTTACATTGGCTTTTATCCAAAAAACAAGATATGACAAATGTTGGTTAGGATGTGGAGAAAAGGGAACTCTCACACACCGTTGGTGGAAATGTAAATTGGTACAAACATTAGGGAAAGCAGTATGAAAGTTCCTCAGAAAGTTAAAAATAGAACTACTATATGATCCAGCAGTCCCACTCTGGGTGTATACCCAAAGAATATGAAATTAGTATGTTTAAGAGACGGCCTTACTACAGTGTTCATTGCAGCATTATTCTCAATAGCCAAGCTATGGAATCAACCTAAGTGTCCGTCAATGAATGAAAGGATTAAAAAATGTGATATACATACATATATATACACAATAGGAAGCCTTTCCTTCTTAAAAAAGAAGAAAATTTTGCAATTTGCAACAATGTGAATGAACCTGGGGAATATTATTTTAAGTGAAATAAGCCAGGTATATAAAGAAAAATATCACATGATCTCACTTATAAGAAGAACCTGTTAGTTGAATTCACAGAAACAGAGAATAAAATAGTGGTTACCAAGTGTTGAGGTAGGGGGTTTTGGGAGACATTCGTCAAAGGACACAAAACTTCAGATAGACAGGAGGAATGAGCTCGAAAGATTTATTGTAGATTATGGCAATTATCATTAATTAGGATATATTGTATACTTGAAAATTGCTGAGAAAGTAGATTTTAACTATTCCTAATGCAAAAAAGATAAGTAGGTGAAGACAAGCATGTGTTAGTTGGTTTGATTTAGCAATTCCATAAAGTATATATATTTTAAAACATCATGTTGTACTACATTAATACATACAATTTTTGTCAATAAAAATAATAAACAAATGTTTCATTTCTAAAAGGAAACGATAAAATAATATTGATTTTTTAAAAAGGCTTTTTACTATTTATCCATGTAACAGCCAAAATGTTTTAAGCACAATTTACTAAGTAGTTGTCTAAGTACCTGATACTTATTATCTTATTTAATCTACCCAACAATATCATGAGAGGAGGCCCGTAAATATCACCACTTTTGACATCAGCAGACTAAGGTACAAAGAATTTAATTTAGCATCCAAAGATGCATAGATGACCAAAGGAAGACAGGGATTCAAATGCAGGCACTCTGGTCTGCTTTCTCATCACTACTCTAAAATATCCCCTCATAGCAAGGAAGAAGATTCACCAAATTTCAAATGAAAAAAACCCAGGACCTTCATCATCACGGACATTTAAATTCAGTAAAATACATATATGTACAACAAAAGGAAAAATTTATAAGTGATTTTTGATTCATTCCAAAATTCTTAATTTTCTCAGTTTTTATAATAAACAGATTAATTTTATAGATTAGCTTTATCTTTTATTTTTTAGGGTTTAGCTTTATAGATTAAACAATGTACTATTGTTTCTATAAAGAAAACAAGAATTACTGTGTTTTGACAAAGCACTGTTCTCAAGGATAATAACGCCTATGTAAGCCAAGGTATTTTGGGAATTCTGCACTCAACAGATTTAAGTTCCCAGATTTTGCTATAAATCTTCCCACCCGATGAATACAATTTTTAAAAAAGCATATTTAGGCTAGCCAGAAAGTGAATTATAAATTTTATACTTCGTTTTCTATGGACACACACATATACATATACTCACCTCAAGAATATGAGCTCTTTCAATTGTTTTAATGTTTAAAAACACATTCATATATCCACAAATCCACATTTTAAAAAGTTTTAAGAAGTTTTAAAAAAAAGTTTAAAAAGTTTTAAAAAGACAATATGCCCAACGAATTTCTCTCATTGTTATTGTACTCAATTTAAAACTGGTACTTCCAATCCAATTTTATTCATTCTTTATTTTAGTTTTTATTTTAGGCAATGTAAAAATGCTCATTTTCAGAAAGACTCTGTCAAATGTTCCAAGGAGAAATCTCTTTCTTTATCCTTTTCCACTTTTTCATTGATTGATTGATTGATTGAGACGGAATCTCTCTCTGTCGCTCAGGCTGGAGTGCAGTGGTGCGATCTCAGCTCACTGCGTCCTCTGCCTCCTGGGGTCAAGCAATTCTCCTGCCTCAGCCTCCCGAGTAGCTGGGATTACAAGCGCCCATCACTATGCCTGGCTTATTTATATATTCTTAGCAGAGACCCAAGTTTCACCATGTTGACCAGGCTGGTCTCCAACTCCTGACCTCAGGTGATCTGCCCGCCTCGGCCTCCCAAAGTGCTGGGATTACAGGAGTGAGCTACCGCACCCGTCCCACTCTTTCAAAGTAATTATTTATCATTACTCAAGTAACCAATGTGAAGGTGCTTCAGGTCTAGAGTACAAATGCAGTCTATGCAGTCTGTAAAGAAAAAAAGAATTACTGTCATTTGACAAAGCACTATTCTCGGGAATAATGACACCTATATAAGCCATGGTATTTTGGGAATTCTGCACTCAACAAATTTAGATTCCCAAATTTTGCTATAAATCGTCCCACACTGATAAATAAAATGAAAAAAATAAAGCATATTTAGGCTAGCTAGAAAGCGAATTATAAATTATTACTATAAATTATAAATGTTATACTTCTGTTTCTATGGACACACACATATATATGTGCTCACCTCAAGAATATAAGCTCTTTCAATTGTTTTAATGTTTAAAAACACATTCATATATCCTCAAGTCCACATTTAAAAAATTTAGACAATATGCTCAACAAATTTCTCTCATTGTTATTGTACTCACTTTAAAACTGGTACTTTCAATTCTATTTTATTCATTCTTTGTTTTATTTATTTATTTATTATTATACTTTAAGTTCTAGGGTACATGTGCATAACATGCAGGTTTGTTACATACGTATATATGTGCTATGTTGGTTTACTGCACCCACTAACTCGTCATTTACATTAGGTATTTCTCCTAATACTATCCCTCCCCCTGGTCCCCACCTCATGACAGGCCTCTGTGTGTGATGTTCCCCACTTGTGTCCAAGTGTTCTCATTGTTCAATTCTCACCTATGAGTGAGACCATGTGTTGTTTGGTTTTCTGTCCTTGTGATAGTTTGCTGAGAATGATGGTTTCCAGTTTCATGTCCCTGCAAAGGATACGAATTCATCCCATTTAATGGCTGCATGGTATTCCATGGTGTATATGTGCCACATTTTCTTCATCCACTCTATCATTGATGGACATTTAGGTTGGTTCCAAGTTTTTGCTATTGTGAATGGTGCCACAATAAACATACGTGTGCACGTGTCTTTATAGTAGCGTGATTTATAATCCTTTGGGTATACCCAGTAATCGGATTGCTGGGTCAAATGGTATTTCTAGTTCTGCATCCTTGAGGAATCACCACACTGTCTTCCACAGTGGTTGAACTATTTTACAGTCCCACCAACAGTGTAAAAGCATTCCTATTTCTCCACATTCCTATCTCTCCAGCATCTGCTGTTTCCTGACTTTTTAATGATCACCATTCTAACTGGTGTGAGACGGTATCTCATTGTGGTTTTGATTTGCATTTTTCTGATGACCAGTGATGATGAGCATTTTTTGATGTGTCTGTTGGCTGCATAAATTGCTTCTTTGGAGAAGTGTCTGCCCCCTTTTTGATGGGGTTGTTTGTTTTTTTTTCTTGTAAATTTGTTTAAATTCTTTGTAGATTCTGGATATTATAGCCCTTTGTCAGAAAAGAGAAAAATTGCAAATTTTTTCTCTCATTCTGTAGGTTGCCCGCTCACTCTAATGGTAGTTTCTTTTGCTGTACAGAAGTTCTTTGGCTTAATTAGATCCCATTTGTCAATTTTGTCTTTTATTGCCATTGCTTTTCGTGTTTTAGTCATGAAGTCCTTGCCCATGCCTATGTCCTGAATGGTATTGTCTAGGTTTTTTTTAATTACCTTGGGCAGTATGGCCATTTTCACAATACTGATTCTTCCTATCCATGAGCATGGAATTTTCTTCCACTTGTTTGTGTCATCTTTTATTTCATTGAGCAGTGGTTTGTAGTTCTCCTTGAAGAGGTCTTCACATCCCTTGTCAGTTGGATTCCTAGGTATTTTATTCTCTTTCTACGATTGTGAATGGGAGCTTACTCATGATTGGACTCTCTGTTTATCTGTTATTGGTGTATAGGAATGCTTGTGAGTTTTGCACATTGATTTTTATCCTGAGACTTTACTGAAGTTGCTTATGAGCTTAAGGAGGTTTTGGACTGAGATGATGGGGTTTTCTAAATATACAATCATGTCATCTGCAAATAGGGACAATTTGGTTTCCTCTTTTCCTAATGGAATACACTTTATTTCTTTCTCCTGCCTGATTGCCCTGACTAGAACTTCCAAAACTATGTTGAATAGGAGTGGTGAGAGAGGGCATCCCTGTCTTATGCCAGTTTTCAAGGGGAATGCTTCCAGTTTTTGCCCATTCAGTATGATATTGGCTGTGGGTTTGTCATAAATAGCCCTTATTATTTTGAGATACATTCTATAAATACCTAGTTTATTGAGAGTTTTTAGTTTGAAGGGTTGTTGAATTTTGTTGGAGGCCTTTTCTGAATCTATTGAGAAAATCATGTCGTTTTTTTCGTTGGTTCTGTTTATGTGATGGATTATGTTTATTGATTTGCATGTGTTGAACCAACCTTGAATCCCAGGGATGAAGCCCACTTGATCATGGTGGATAAGCTTTTTGATGTGCTGCTGGATTTGGTTTGCCAGTATTTTATTGAGGATTTTTGCATCGATGTTCATCAAGGGTATTGGTCTAACATTCTCTTTTTTTGTTGCATCTCTGCCAGGCTTTGGTACCAGGATGATGTTGGCCTCATAAAATGAGTTAGGGAGCATTCCCTCTTTTTCTATTGGTTGGAATAATTTCAGAAGGAATGGTACCCACTCCTCTTTGCACCTCTGGTAGAATTCGGCTGTGAATCTGTCTGGTCCTGGACTTTTTTTGGTTGGAAAGCCTCAATTTTTGCCTCAATTTCAGAGCCCATTATTGGTCTATTCAGACATTCAATTTCTTCCTGGTTTAGTCTTGGGAGTGTGTATGTGTCAGGAATTTATCAATTTCTTCTAGCTTTTCTAGTTTATTTGTGTAGAGGTGTTTATAATATTCTCTGATGGCAGTTTGTATTTCTGTGGGATTGGTAGTGATATCCCTTTATCTTTTATTCGGTCTGTTTGATTCTTTTGTCTTTTCTTCTTTATTAGTCTTGCTAGCAGTCTATCAATTTTGCTGATCTTTTCAAAAAACCAGCTCCTGGATTCATTGATTTTTTGAAAGGTTTTTTGTTTCTCTATCTCCTTCAGTTCTGCTCTGATCTTAGTTATTTCTTGCCTTCTGCTAGTTTTGAATTTGTTTGCTCTTGCTTCTCTAGTTCTTTTAATTGTGATGTTAGGGTGTAGATTTTAGATCTTTTCTGCTTTCTTTTGTGTGCATTTAGTGCTATAAATTTCCCTCTACATACTGCTTTAAATGTGTCACAGAGATTCTGGTACATTGTGTCTTTGTTCTCATTTGTTTCAAAGAACATCTTTATTTCTGCTTTCATTTCATTATTTACCCAGTAGTCATTCAGGAGCAGCTTGTTCACCTTCCATTTAGTTGTGTGGTTTTGAGTGATTTTCTTAATCTTGAGTTCTAATTTGATAGCAGTGTGGTCTGAGAGACAGTTTTTTGTGATTTCTGTTTTTTACATTTGCTGAGGAGTGCTTTACTTCCAACTATGTGGTCAATTTTGGAATAAGTGTGATGTGGTCAGAGAATAATGTATATTCTGTTGATATGGGGTGGAGAGTTCTGTAGATGTCTGTTAGGTCTGCTTGGTGCAGAGCTGAGTTCAAGTCCTGGATATCCTTGTTAACTTTCTGTCTCGTTGATATGTCTAATATTGACAGTGGGGTGTTAAAGTCTCCCAAGATTATTGTGTGGGAGTCTAAATATCTTTGTTGGTCTCTGAGGACTTGCTTTATGAATCTGGGTGCTCCTGTATTGGGTGCATATATATTTAGGATAGTTAGCTCTTCTTGTTGAATTGATCCATTTACCATTATGTAATGGCCTTCTTTGTCTCTTTTGATCTTTGTTGGTTTAAAGTCTGTTTTATCAGACACTAGGATTGCAACCCCTGCTTTTTATATTTTGCTTTCCAATTGCTTGGTAGATCTTCCTCCATCCCTTTATTTTGAGCCTGTGTGTGTCTCTGCATGTGAGATTGATCTCCTGAATACAGCACACTGATGGGTCTTGACTCTCCAATTTTCCAGTCCCAGTGTTTTATTTAATTGGGCATTTAGCCCATTGATATTTAAGGTTACTACTGTGATGTGTGAATTTGATCCTGTCATTGTGATGTTAGCTGGTTATTTTGCCCATTAGTTGATGCAGTTTCTCTCAGCATTTGCTTGTCTGTTAAGGGTTTTATTTCTCCTTCACTTATGAAGCTTAGTTTGGCTAGATATGAAATTCTGGGGTGAAAATTCTTTTCTTTAAGAATGCTGAATATTGGCCCCCACTCTCTTCTGGCTTGTGGAGTTTCTGCTGAGAGATCTGCTGTTAGTCTGATGGGCTTCCCTTTGTGGGTAACATGATTTTTCTCTCTGGCTGCCCTTAACATTTTCTCCTTCATTTCAATTTTGGTGAATCTGACAATTATGTGTCTTGGGATTGCTCTTCTAGAGGAGTATCTTTGTGGAATTCTCTGTATTTCCTGAATTTGAATGTTGACCTGCCTTGCTAGATTGGGGAAGTTCTCCTGGATAATATCCTGAAGAGTGTTTTTCAACTTGGTTCCATTCTCCCCGTTACTTTCAGGAACACCAATCAAATATAGATTTGGTCTTTTCACATAGTCCCATATTTCTTGGAGGCTTTATTTTTTTTTTTTTACTCCTTTGTTCTCTAAACTTCTCTTCTAACTTTTTTTCATTAATTTGATCCTCAATTACTGATTCCCTTTCTCCACTTGATGGAATTGGCTTCAGTAGTTTGTGCATGCAGCGTATCATTCTTGTGCCATGGTTTTCAGCTCCAACAGGTCATTTAAGGTCTTCTCTACACTGTTTATTTGAGTTTCTGTTTGTCTAATCTTTTTTCAAGGTTCTTAGCTTCCTTGCAATGGGTTCGAACATCCTACTTTAGCTGGGAGAAGTTTGTTATTACCGACCTTCTGAAGCCTATTTCTGTCAGCTCATCAAAGTCATTCTCCATCCTTCCAGCTTTGTTCCATTGCTGATGAGGAGCTATGATCCTTTGGAGGAGAAGGCGTGCTCTGGTTTTTGAAATTTTCTGCTTTTCTGCTCTGGTTTCTTCCCATCTTTGTGGTTTTATCTACCTTTGGTCTTTGATGTTGGTGACCTACAGATGGGGTTTTGGTGTGGATGTCTTTTTTGTTGATGTTGATGCCATTTTTTTCTGTTAGCCTTCCTTGTAAGAGTCAGGTCCCCCAGTTGCAGGTGTGTTGGACTTTGCTGGAGGTCCACTCCAAATCCTGTTTGCCTGGGTATCATCAGCAGCGGCTGCAGAACAGCAAATATTTCAGAATAGCAAATATTGCTGCCTGATCCTTCCTCTGGAAGCTTTGTCCCAGAGTGTCACCTGCCTGTATGAGGTGTCATTTGGCCCCTGCTGGGAGGTGTTTCCCAGTTAGGCTGCACAGGGGTCAGGGATCCACTTGAGGAGGCAGTCTCTGCATTTTCAGAGCTCAAACACCATGCTGGTAGAACTACTGCTCTCTTCAGAGCTGTCAGTTAGGTATGTTTAAGTCTGCAGAAGTTCCTGCTGCCTTTTGCTCAGCTGTGCCCTGCCCCCAAAGGTGGGGTCTACAGAGGCAGCTGGTCTTGCAGACCTGTGGTGGGCTCCACCCAGTTTGAGCTTCCCCAGCTGCTTGCTTTCTCTACTCAAGCCTCAGCAACGGTGGACACCCCTCCCCCTGCCTGGCTGCAGCCTCACAGGTTGATGTCAGACTGCTGTGCTAGCAGTGAGCAAGGCTCTGTGGGCGTGGGACCCACCGAGCTAGGCACGGGATATCATCTCCTGATGTCCTGTTTGCTAAGACCATTGGAAAAGTGCAGTATTTTGGTGGGAGTGTCCTGATATTCCAGGTATGGTCTGCCATGACTTCCCTTGGCTAGAAAAGGCAAATTCACCAACCCCTTGTGCTTCCTAGGTGAGGTGATGCCCCGCCCTGCTTCGGCTCACACTCCATGGGCTGCACCCACTGTCCAACCAGTCCCAGTGAGATGAACCAGGCATCCCAGTTGGAAATGCAGAAATCACCAACTTCTGCATCTATCATGCTGGGAGCTGCAGATCGGAATTATTCCTTTTTGGCCATCTTGGAACGGAATCCTCTCATTCTTTATTTTAGTTTTAACTTTAGGCAATGTAAAAATGTGCATTTTCAAAAAGACTGTCAAATTTCCAAGTAGGAATATTGTTCTTTATCCTTTTCCACTTTTCCATTCTATTTATTTGCTTATTTATTCATTTATTTATTGAGACGAAGTCTTTCTCTGTCACTCAGGCTGGAGTGCAGTGGTGCAATCTTGGCTCACTGAGAACTCCACCTCCCAGGGTCAAGCAATTCTCCTGCCTCAGCCTCCAGAGTAGCTGGGATTACAGGTGTCTGCCACTATGCCTGGTTAATTTTTGTAGTTTTAGTAGATACCAGGTTTCACTATGTTGGCCAGGCTGGTCTCAAACTCCTTACCTCAGGTGATCCCCCTGCCTTGGCCTCCCAAAGTCCTAGGATTACAGGCATGAGCTCTTGCACCCAACTCCATTCTTATGTAATTATTTATCATTACTCAAGCAACCAATGTGAAGGTCTCTTCAGGTGTGGAGTACAAATGCTGTCACATAACTCTTGTTCATTTCCACTAACTGCTCCAACAACCATCTACTTAGTACACATGAAGTCTAATATATCATCTGAAAATTCTTCCCTCTATTAATAGTTTAAGAATCTGCTTCAAAGGGGGTAGTCCTCTTCTGATGCTGAGAGGCTATTGGAATTTGGTCAGTCCAAAACTATGGCTGCTTTTCACTTCTACATGATGTTAAAATGGAAAGCTAGAGGGTTCTAAGATGGATGAATAGGAACAGCTCCAGTCTACAACTCCCAGCATGAGTGATGCAGAAGACAGGTGACTTCTGCATTTCCAACTGAGCTTTGAAGAGAGTAGTGGTTCTCCCAGCACGGAGTTTGAGATCTGAGAAGGGACAGACTGCCTCATCAAATGGGTCTCTGACTCCTGAGTAGCCTAACTGGGAGGCATCCCTCAGTAGGGGCAGACTGACACTTCACATGGCCGGGTACCCCTCTGAGATGAAGCTTCCAGAGGAATGATCAGGCAGTACCATTTGCTGTTCAGCAATATTTGCTGTTCTGCAGCCTCCGCTGCTGATATCCAGGCAAACAGGGTCTGGAGTGGACCCCCAGGAAATCCCAACAGACCTGCAGCTGAGGGTCCTAACTGTTAGAAGGAAAACTAAAACAGAAAGGACATCTACATCAAAACCCAATCTGTACATCACCATCATCAAAGACCAAAGGTAGATAAAACCACAAAAATGGGGAAAAAAACAGAGCAGAAAAGTGGAAAATTCTAAAAATCAGAGCACCTCTCCCCCTCAAAGGGAAAACAGCTCCTGACCAGCAATGGAACAAAGCTGAATGGAAAATGAGTTTAATGAGTTGAGAGAAGAAGGCTTCAGATGATCAAACTTCCAAGCTAAAGAAGGAAGTTCAAACCCATTGCAAAGAAGCTAAAAACCTTGAAAAAATATTAGTTGAATGGATAACTAGAATAACCAATGCAGAGAAGTCCTTAAATGACCTGATGGAGCTGAAAACCATGGCACGAGAACTACATGACGAATGCACAAGCTTCAGTAATCGATTAGATCAACTGGAAGAAAGGGTATCAGTGACTGAAGATCAAATGAATGAAATGAAGCGAGAAGAGTAGTTTAGAGAAAAAAGAGTAAAATGAAAGAAACAAAACCTGCAAGAAATGTGGGACTATGTGAAAAGACCAAATCTACATCTCATTGGTGTGCCTGAAAGTGATGGGGAGAATGGAACCAAGTTGGAAAACACTCTGCAGGATATTATCCAGGAGAACTTCCCCAACCTAGCAAGGCAGGCCAACATTCAAATTCAGGAAATACAGAGAATTCCACAAAGATACTCCTCTAGAAGAGCAATCCCAAGACACATAATTGTCAGATTCACCAAAATTGAAATGAAGGAAAAAATGTTAAGGACAGCCAGAGAGAAAGGTCGGGTTACCAGCAAAGGGAAACCCATCACACTAACAGCGGATCTCTCAGCAGAAACTCTACAAGCCAGAAGAGAGTAGGGGCTAATATTCAACATTCTTAAAGAAAAGAATTTTCACCCCAGAATTCCATATCCAGCCAAACTAAGCTTCATAAGTGAAGGAGAAATAAAATCCTTTACAGACAAGCAAATGCTGAGAGATTTTGTCATCACCAGGCCTGCCCTACAAGAGCCCCTGAAGGAAGCACTAAACATGGAAAGGAACAACTGGTACCAGCCACTACAAAAACATGCCAAATTGTAATGACCATCGATGCTAGGAAGAAATTGCATCAACTAACGAACAAAATAACCAGCTAACATCATAATGACAGAATCAAATCACACATAACAATAGTAACCTTAAATGTCAATGGGCTAAATGCTCCAATTAAAAGACACAGACTGGCAAATTGGATAAAGAATCAAGACCTATCAATGTGCTGTATTCAGGAGACCCATCCCACGTGCAGAGACACACATAGGCTCAAAATAAAGGGATGGAGGAAGATCTACCAAGGAAATGGAAAACAAAAAAAGGGAGGTGTTGCAATCCTAGTCTCTGATAAAACAGACTTTAAACCAACAAAGATCAAGAGACAAAGAAGACCATAACATAATGGTAAATGGATCAATTCAACAAGAAGAGCTAACTATCCTAAATATATATGTAGCCCATTCAGGAGCACCCAGATCCATAAAGCAAGTCCGTAGAGACTTACAAAAGGACTGAGACTCCCACACAATAATAATGGGAGACTTTAACACCCCATTGTCATCATTAGACAGATCGAGATAGAAAGTTAACAAGGATATCCAGGAACTGAACTCAACTCTGCACCAAGTGGACCTAATAGACATCTACAGAACTCTCCAGCCCATATCAACAGAATATACATTATTCTCTGCACCACATCACACTTATTCTAAAATTGACCACATAATTGGAAGTAAAGCACTCCTCAGCAAATGTAAAAGAACAGAAATTATAACAAACTGTCTCTCAGACCACAGTGCAATCAAACTAGAGCTCAAGATTAAGAAACTCACTCAAAACCCACCCAACTACATGGAAACTGAACAACATGCTCCAGAATGACTACTGGGTACATAACGAAATGAAGGCAGAAATAAAGATGTCCTTTGAAACCAATGAGAACAAAGATACAACATACCAGAATCTCTGGGACACATTTAAAGCATTGTGTAGAGGGAAATTTACAGCACTAAATGCCCACAAGAGAAAGCAGGAAAGATCTAAAATTGACACCCTAACATCACAATTAAAAGAACTAGAGAAGCAAGAGCAAACAAATTCAAAAGCTAGCAGAAGGCAAGAAATAACTAAGATCAGAGCAGAACTGAAGGAGATAGAGACACAAAAAACCCTTCAAAAAAATCAATGAATCTAGGAGCTGTTTTTCTTTTTTGAAAAGATCAACAAAATTGATAGACCACTAGCAAGATTAATAAAGAAGGAAAGAGTGCAGAATCAAATATATGCAATAAAAATGATAAAGAGGATATCACCACTGATCCCACAGAAATACAAACTACCATCAGAGAATACTATAAACACCTCTATGCAAATAAACTAGAAAATCTAGAAGAAATGGATAAATTCCTGGACACACACACTCTCACAAGACTAAACCAGAAAGAAGTGGAATCTCTGAATAGACCAATAAAAAGTTCTGAAATTGAGGCAATAATTAATAGCCTACCAACAAAATAAGTCCAGGACGAGACAGATTCACAGCCGAATTCTACCAGAGGTGCAAAGAGGAGTGGGTACCATTCCTTCTGAGATTATTCCAACGAATAGAAAAAGAGGGAATGCTCCCTAACTCATTTTATGAGGCCAACATCATCCTGATGCCAAAGCCTGGCAGAGAAATAATAAAAAAAGAGAATTTTAGACCAATATCCCTGATGAACATTGATGCAGAATCCTCAATAAAATACTGGCAAACCAAATGCAGCAGCACATCAAAAAGCTTATCCACTATGATCGAGAGGGCTTCATCAATGTGATGCAAGGTTGGTTCAACATATGCAAATCAATAAACGTATTCCAGCATGTAAACGGAACCAAAGACAAAAACGACATGATTATCTCAATAGATGCAGAAAAGGCTTTTGACAAAATTCAACAGCCCTTCATGCTACAAACTCTCAATAAATTTGGTATTGATGGAACGTATCTCAAAATAATCAGAGCTATTTATGAAAAACCCATAGCCAATATCATACTGAATGGGCAGACCCTGGAAACATTCCCCTTAAAAACCTGCACAAGACAGGGATGCCCTCTCTCATCCCTCCTATTTAACATAGTGTTGGAAGTTCTGGCCAGGGCAATCAGGCAAGAGAAAGAAATCAAGGGTATTCAATTAGGAAAAGAAGAAGTCAAATTGTCCTTGTTTGCAGATGACATGATTGTATATTTAGAAAACCCCATCATCTCAGCCCAAAATCTCCTTAAGCTGATAAGCAACTTCAGCAAAGTCTCAGGATACAAAATCAATGTGCAAAAATCACAAGCATTCCTATACACCAATAACAGACAAATAGAGAGCCAAATCATGAGTGAACTCCCATTCACAATTGCTTCAAAGAGAATAAAATATCTAGGAATCCAACTTACAAGGGATGTGAAGGACCTCCTCAAGGAGAACTACAAACCACTGCTCAACAAAATAAAAGAGGACACAAACAAATGGAAGAACATTCCATGCTCATGGATAGGAAGAATCAATGTCGTGAAAATGGCCATACTGCCCAAGGTAATTTATAGATTCAGTGCCATTCCCATTAACCTACCAATGACTTTCTTCACAGAATTTGAAAAAACTACTTTAAAGTTCATATAGAACCAAAAAAGAGCCCACATTGCCAAGACAATCCTAAGACAAAAGAACAAAGATGGAGGCATCATACTACCTGACTTGAAACTATACTACAAGGCTACTGTAGCCAAAACAACATAGTACTGGTACCAAAACAGAAATATAGACCAATGGAACAGAACAGAGCCCTCAGAAATAATAACACACATCTACAACCATCTGATCTTTGACAAACCTGACAAAAGCAAAAAATGGGGAAAGAATTCCCTATTTAATAAATGGTGCTGGGAAATCTGGCTAGCCATTTACCAAAAGCTGTAACTGGATCCCTTCCTTACACCTTATACAAAAATTAATTCAATATGGATTAAAGACAAATGTTAGATCCCAAATCATAAAAACCCCAGAAGAAAACCTAGGCAATACCATTCAGGACATAGGCATGGGCAAGGACTTCATGTGTAAAACACCAAAAGCCATGGCAACAGAAGCCAATTTGACAAATGGGATCTAATTAAACTAAAGAGTTTCTGCACAGCAAAAGAAACTACCATCAGAATGAATAGGCAACCTACAGAATGGGAGAAAATTTTTGCAATCTACTCATCTGACAAAGAGCTAATATCCAGAATCTACAAAGAACTTAAACAAATTTACAAGAAAAAAACAAACAACCTAATCAAAAATTGGGCAAAGGATATGAACAGATACTTCTCCAAAGAATACATTTATGAATCCAGCAGACACACGAAAAAATCCTTATCATCACTGGTCATCAGAGAAATGCAAATCAAAACCCCGATGAGATACCATCTCACACCAGTTAGAATGGCAATCATTAAAAAGTCAGGAAACAACCGGTGCTGGAGAGGATGTGGAGAAACAGGAACACTTTTACACTGTTGGTGGGACTGTAAACTAGTTCAACCATTGTGGAAGACAGTGTGGCGATTCCTCAAGGATCTAGAACTAGAAATACAATTTGACCGAGCCATCCCATTACTGGGTGTATACCCAAAGGATTATAAATCATGCTGTTATAGAGACACATGCACATGTATGTTTATTGTGGCACTATTCACAATAGTGAAGACTTGGAACCAACCCAAATGTCCATCAGTGACAGACTGGATGAAGAAAATGTGGCACATATACACCATGGAATACTATGCAGACATAAAAAAGGATGGGTTCATCTCCTTTGCAGGGACATGGATGCAGCTGGAAACCATCATTCTCAGCAAGCTGTGGCAAGAACAGAAAACCAAACACCACATGGCCTCACTCATAGGTGGGAATTGAACAATGAGAACACCTGGACACAGGAAGGGGAACATCACACACCGGGGCCAGTTTTGAGGTGGGGTGGGGGGAGGGATAGCATTAGGAGATATACCTAATGTAATGACGAGTTAATGGGTGCAGCACACCAACACGGCACATGTATACCTATGTAAAAACCTGCACGTTGTGCACATGTACCCTAGAACTTAAAGTATAATTAAAAAAAAGTTTAAAAATAAATGGAAAGTGAATCCCCTACCATGTCTACTTGGTAATGTGTCAGGAAGATGACCTACCACAGAGTGAGTCTACAACACCCATTCAAGGCTTTTCCCCCATCTGGTTATTTTATAACATGGGTTTCCAAAGTCAGGATGAGTGCCAAATGAGTTTAACTCAAGGTCATTACCAGATGCACAGTTTAAAATAAAAGTAAAATTTAAGTATCATCTCAGAATATAGTATTAAAGAATGAGTGGGTTGAAAATTTTATTTGGAGCAGGAATGAGTGAGTAGAGATTTTTATCTGAAGGAAGAATGGTGAGAGGCAGCCATGACCCTTCCCTAGAGTGTGGAATGTAACAGCAGCCTGTATTTTCCCAGGACCCTCCTCAAGGTCCCCATGACCACCTTATTCTTCATGCTGTAGATGAGCGGATTCAGGGCTGGAGTGACAATTGTGTAGGAAACAGAGATGATGTTGTCTTGTTTGGGACTGTGGAAGGAACTGGGCAAGACATACATGAATGTGGCAGCTCCATAGAACATCCCAACCACAGTCAGGTGGGAAGAGCAGGTGACAAGGGCTTTCTTCCTCCCCTCATTTGATGGCATATGAAGCACAGTGAATAGGATTAGTATGTAGGAGGCCACAATGGCAGAAATGGGGAGCAAGAGGAAAGTCACACCTGTCACGTATATTATAAGCTCATACCTGGAGGTATCACCACAGGCCAACTTCAGCAAGGGTGGGATCTCGCAAAGCAGATGCCTGATTTCCCAGTACATGCAGAAAGGGAAGTGCATGGTGTAAATAGTATGTCCTAGAGCACTCAGGAATGCCAGGATCCAGGATGTGGCCACCATGAGCCAGCAGACTCTTGGGCTCATGAGAGTCATGTATTTCAGAGGATGACAAATGGCCACAAACCTGTCATAGGCCATGAAGGCCAGTAGGAGGTCCTCAGCACTACCCATTGTCAGTGCCAGGAACATCTGAAGGGCACAGCCTCCAAAGGAGATGGTGTTTTCTCTGCGCAGAAAGTCCACGAGGGCCTTAGGAGTGACAACAGATGTGAACAGGAGGTCCATGAGAGAGAGCTGCCCAAGCAGGAGGTACAAGGGCACGTGGAGCCGGGCTTCCATGGTGATGGCCAGGAGCAGCAGGCCATTGCTGATCAGGGCCAACATGTATAGGACTGTAACTGTAGCACAGAGCAGTTCAGGAAACCCACTGTCATTCAGAATCTCCACCAAGATGAAGCCACTTCCCAAGGTGGAGTTCCGGAGCTCCATGCTGTGGTTTTTTAGTTGCCTAGAACCAAATGTATTATTAGTGGAAGCTTTTCTGATGGTGTGCACTGTAGCTTTGGATTGTTCTAGGTCAATGTGCATTGGCCAATAGGAATCCCATAATACCGTATCTTTTCCATCTGTTAGTATGCCTCTGATTTCTGAATGCTGGTATTGGATTACAATAAACCATCAGGTAAATTGATATCAGATAATTTGGCATGTTGTTAATATAATCATTTAGAAATTCCTTCAAATAAGGTATCCAGAAGAACAAGCCCAAGCAAACATCTTTGTAGATAGATCTCTCTCTTCACAATGAACAAATACGCTGGGCATTTGTTTAAGATCTAGCTATTTTTTTCTGCCTTAAATGTACTTGGAATTCCAATTCAGTTTTTAAAGTTTTATTTATAAAAAAAACTCTTTACTGTCTTCTCCCTTAAACCAGTTTCATTGTTGTTGATTACCTTCCTCAATGGAGGAATCTCTGGGCTCTTGGGCAGCTTGGTCACCGGGACTCTTCAAGTGCTACTCTGCTGGAGGGAAAGAGAATTCTGGGCTGAACTTGATAGTCATGGTGGTATAGATTTTAGAAATAAATCTAGAGGAACAGTATCAAAGGTGTTTGCCTAGATAATAATAAGAGGTTTTCTCAGAAACAGGCAGGAATAAAGGCAGTAAATGAGATTCGTTGTGGCACGGCAGGTGTTTGTGTTTAGGGCACATGATACAAGGAGTGAGCCACAAAGGAGGAGACTTTGTAGACACGGCCCAAGGCCATAGCATTACCTGTGAGCCACAGCAACACACTCAAGGTGAGAAGATTGCTCTCTGCATATCTTAGGAATACAAGGAGAATGTTGGTTCTGCTGAACCCTGAATCCATATGGTAGCTCTGCTGCTAGGGGTTGAGGAGGAGGAGTGGAGTATGAGGCGCATGTGGGACAGCGTTCACTTGGCTTGCTTTTTATGAATGCAGTTTTTTCACAGTTGGATGGAAGAGTTAGGAGGCCTTTTGGAAGAGAAAAATAATTCTTGATCAAATTATTTCTCTTTCCCTTCTATAATCTGCACCTACTTCTCCAACTATCCATTTATGTCACTATGCTGGTCAACTCCGAGTTAGAACCTTTAAGTGGTAAGGTCATATAAAAAACTGACGTTGGAGGGCTTATCTGATCCATCTCCTTTCATTCATTCAGTAAGTACATACTAAAGACCTATGATATCTCAGGCACTACACTTGGGCAACTGTGTAGATGTGAAAAATCGATCACACAAACACCTACATACATCCAATGATACATGAAAGAAAATACACTAGGAGATTATGTAAGTCAAGTTTCAGGAAAGGATTCACTAAGGAAGTGGTATACAAACAACATGCTGAGGATAAATAGGAGTTGGCTAAATCAAAAAACAACAGGATATAATTTAAAAAAAAGTGAAAGTTAGCATTGTGAAAGTCAGAACATTAAAATATAATACAGGAATGTCCTCCCTGCACTTTTGCCCAGTGGAGTGTGGACAAGAAACCCCCAGAAAAATACTCTCTAAAACTGTGTTTCACCACTCATTGGAGTCTAAGATCTTTCTCCTGCCTTACAAAACCAAAACTATAATTTTGATCTAGGAACCACTGACTGGAAAACCTTATTTGTCTGTTGATAACAAAAAGACAAGTACAAAGTCAATTCTAAGCACTATTTCTGCTAAATATTAGATTTGAATTGCTTTTGCTTTTCTTGAATAACAAGGTGAGTGGACAGGGAAATAAAAGGAAGAAAATAATTAGCTGGGCACATTCTTCCAGCTTTCTGAACCAGATGTTTGGACAGGATTTCAAAGAGAAGAAAAATCAGGGCTTGGGTGAAGTGGCGTAACCAGGACTCAGGATCCTACATACCTACCTCCTCCCTCTGAAATGGGACTATTGTTTTCCCTCCTTTCCATTCACTGGGTTCTCCCCTCCGGGGTCACCTAAAGGAAAGGCCAGAGAACACACACTGGGCCTACAGAGGAAGAGCTTCTTTCTGGAAAACTGCTGGTGGTTGTGGGTATTTAAAACCAAGAGAAGTCAGCAGAGCTGATATTAAGAGAGACATTGTTATATTTCATGGAAAATGGTCAGTCAATTCACAAGGTAGAGCTAAAGTTTTGGAAGTATATTGATATAAGTTTTGTTTTTTTTTTTTTGCATCTCTGCTCAGTATATTTATTTTTTGTATTTACTTCAATTGGCGTTTTATGTGGCACTGGACTTAGTGCCAAGCAGTCCCGCAGGGGAAAGGCACTTCAGCATATTTTAGATCGTCCTCCTTTGAGGTACTATTCATTTGGGGACTCACACCAAACTATTGGAGGCCAGGAAAATCTAGATGTAACAAAGGTAAATACTGAGTCTTTTACCAGGAGGCCATCATCAAGAATTCTAGGAACTCACGCTGGCCAGTGGCAAAGAATTATTTTGGTTGTTCCCACACGTGCAAGATGGGTACATGTTCAAGGTGGATTAGGTATAGACAGGAGTGACTGAACCATAAAGCCTGAGGAATGAGAGAATCTGAGAAGGCGAGCAGTGTAAGGTCTTGACCGTGTTTCTGAGGACTTCCAGATGTCCCATATTGCCTTGAAACAGAGACACAGCCCTTACCTCATATGGGAAGGGCTGTAGCGTCTAGGTAAGGAGGTTCAAGAAGGCCAAGAAAGAAGAGTTGGTTCTTCTGGCAGGGATGAACATAGGTGTGTGTATGGCTGCCTCTGGGATCAGAGGTCAAAGGCTCCTCCAGTCGCTGGCACTGCAAGTCCTCTATGGAAGTAGAGATAGATGCAGACAGGCAGCTGAGAACCTAGAGCAGGATCCTGCAGAAGTGAGGAGCTGAATCTCCTCCAAAGTTCTCTCATCGACTGTCCTTGTGAGAAAGTCCTCACTGCTTTGGAATGACTCTGGCTGAGCTCTTGAGTCCAGGTCCTCAGATTTCACACATTCCCCTCATGCTGTGTTTCATGATAAAAGAGGAGCACAGCAGGAATGTGGGAAAAGAAGTATAAGAAGAGCTGCTTAAAGGACACCCGCCAATGCCCAGCCTTCCTGTCTCTGTGCCAACAGTGAGCCCTGTCCTGGGGGAGGGTTCATAGTCTCACCCTCTCAGCTGACATGACCTCCCCTGAAAATATTGCTCCAGCAAATGGGATTTTAATGAATCCCCTTGGGCATGTCTCCTGGCCTGCCATTTCTTCAAACTTTACCACCAAATGAGCTCTGAACCTTGAGGCCTTGTTCTGCCCCCTATGGACTCGCTGTATCTCACCCCTCATTGGAGTCTAAGATGTTTCTCCTGCCTCAGAAAACCAAAACTAATTTTACCCTAGAAATCACTGACTGGAAACCCAGTCAGAGGCTGTTTTTGACCAAATAGACAGTGTCAGTAACTGATCTGAGAAGCAACACCTCCCTGTCCAGCCCTCTGTCCAAGTATAAAGTATGTTTCATGGGTTCTATAGACCCTGCCACTTACATTTCCCTCTTTGTGCCACTAGCCTAGGCTATTACCAGCTAGAGGGAGTTACCTATGCTTTTGTTAATATCAAGTCTTCCTTCATTGAGCTTTAATGAGGATCCAACACTAATTTATTTTTCAGTTCTTTGTTTTTCCTTTCTATTCCCTCTTGTGTGTGCACATTTGTGCACGGGCCTACATACTCTGTGATCAGTCAGCTGAGCTGCTCAGAGTTTTGGGCTGATGACACAGCACCTGTTGCAGTCACCACTGCTTTTAGTTCAGGCTTTCCCATCTCTCACCCAATTCTTTGCTTAATCTTCCTCATTCTTTAGTATCTCTTTAATCACTCATTTTCACCAGGAAATGCTGAAAATTGCTGCTGGAGTTATCATCTCTTTTGTCTTTGAACTTAAAAAATATAAAAATAAGTTTCCCTTTCTGTTTATACAAAAAATATACTCAAGAAAATTCTTCCAGAAGTACAACAGAATAAATAATATGAACACCTTTTTTACATTATAAAAGCAATGTATTGAAAAGAAGGTTTTAAACATGTAAAATATAAGAGCAGCATTATTCACAGTAGAATAAAAATTAGAAACAATCTTTATGCCCATCAGCAGTGAAATAGATAAATGTGCACCAAAGGGTTACTATGTAGCAATCAAAACAAAGGAACCAGGGCATACAGCAAAAAAAGCAACTCAGGAAATTAACATTAAGGGAAAAAAGAGAGACCTTAGGATTATATATCATGGTACTTCTTTTACAGAGCTAATAACTTAAGTTAAAATAAACTTTCTAAAAATATGTGTACATTCAATAAAACCACATACAGATGAAGAAGGAGAATGATGGATATAAAATTTGGGTTAATAGTTACAGTGAAGGGAGGCAGAGAGATGGACTGTTGATGACTGTTGTCGAGTTCAAATCTTCTACTACTTGCCACAAGACAGCCAATAAGTGGAGAGACAAGGTGTTGGGGCAAGGAAGACAACCTTATTTCAGAAAGCCAGCAAACTGAGAAGATGGTGGACTAACATCCTAAAGAACTATCTAATGTTGATTAATTTTAAGCTCCTTTTATGTTACAGGGAGGGGGAACACGGATGGGGCTAAGGCCAGGAAGTGACTGGTGACCACAGATGTCTGGGCATCAGCAAGGGTCTGAGAAGGTGGCAAAACTTCTTTGTTTATGGTCAACCACTTGTGAAGTCCACCTTGTTTCTATAAATCTTTAATCATTGCTATTTACATGCATACTTCCTTATCTCCTTGAGGGTCTGTTTCAAAAGTGAGAGAGTCATTAGTTCTAAAGTATAATCCAAACTCTTTTTGTGATAGCTTGGTCCACATGTAGGAATGAGCAAAGGCAGTCAGCTTGTGAGGTCAGAAGTATGACGGAGTCAGTGACATTAGATTTCTTTCACAGTTACATGACCTTATGGGAAGGTGAGGATATTATCAAGGTCCTAGCTTGCATTCTGGGAGCTGAGTTTATGGTAATAATCAATTAGTCCCTACATACCTGACATTCAACCTTTCTTTCTATTTCATAGGTAAAAGTGAAGATCACAGATGATTAAGTTTCTGAGATGAAAACTTTCTTACCCCTTTTCATTGTCTTACATAGGAACTGTTTTGACTCCTTGGCCTTTTATTTCAGAGGAGTAAGTAAGTTCTCTTTCTCCAAGTTAGGGTTGGCTTCTCCAATTATTACTGAGATTCCTCCTTTTTTCATCTTCATTCCCTATTCTCTCTCCCTTTACTCTTTCATTTATGTGTTTTTCTTGTATCCTAATCCCTCTCTTAATCCTTTGGTTTAGCTTTCAAAGATAATCACAACTTCTCTGTTCAAAAAATAATTCCTTGGTTTTTCTTTTCTTTCGTACTATTTCTCTAAATTCCTCTCATTTTTGTAATAGGTTCCTTTAAAAATTTTTAGTTGAAATGTAAAAATTGTATGTATTTGTGTACCACATGATGTTTTGAAATAAGTATACATTGTAGAATGGATAAACTGAGCTAATTAACATTGGCATTGCCTCATACATTTATCTTTTTTTGTGGTGAGAACACTGAAATACACTGTCAAGAATTTCAAGAATATAATACATGGCTACTAACTGTAGTTACTATGTTGTACAATGGATCTCTTAAACTTACTCTTCCTGTATAACTGAAATTTTGTATACCGTGACCAACATCTTCCCAACGTCCTGCCGTTCTACTGTCCCCTGGTAACTACCATTGTACTCTCTGCTGTTGTGAGTTCAACTCTTTTAGATTCCACATATGAAGAGAACATGTAGTATCTTTCTTTCTGAGTTTGGCTTACTTCACTTCACATAATATCTACCAAGTTCGTCTATGTTGTCACGAACTATAGCATTTCCTTTTTTTTTTTTTTTAAAGTGAAATGGCATTCCAGTGTGTGTGTATACACACATATATATATGACATTTTCTTTATTCATTCATCAGTTGATGGACACTTAAGTTGATTTCATAGCTTTCTATTGAGAATAAGGATGCTATTAACACGAGAGTGCAGATATCTCTTCCACATCCTGATTTCATATCCTTTGGGTATATACCCGGTAGTGGGATTGCTGGATCATATGATAGTTCTATTTTTATTTTTTTGAGGAACCTCCATACTGCTTTCCCTAATGTGTGTCGCAATTTACATTCTCACCCACATTGTTCAAGTTTACCCTCTTCTGCATATTTTTGCCAACACCTTTTATCTTTTGTCCTTTTGATGATAGCCATCCTAACAGATGGGAAGTGATATCTCATTGTGGCTTTGATTTGCATTTTCCTGATGATTAGTAATGTTGAACATTTTTCATATACCTGTTGGCCATTTTTATGTCCTCTCTTGAGAAATGTTTTTGATTTTCTTTGCTCATTCTTTAATCAGACTGTTTTCTTACTATTGAGCTGAGTTTCTTATACATTTTGGTTTAAATCTCATATCAAATGTATGGTTTGCAAATATATTCTCTCATTCCTTAGGTTGTCAAATCACTTTCATAATTGTCTCCTTTGCTGTGCAGAAGCATTTTAGTTAGATGTAGTCCCATTTGCCTATTTTTGCCTGTGTGTTTGGGGTCATATTCAAAAAATCTTTGCCCAGACTAATGTCATGGATCTATTCTCCTATATTTTATTCTAGTAGTTTTACAGTTTCAGGCCTTACATTTAAGTCTTTAACTCATTTTGAGTTGATTTTTTGTATGTGGTATAAGATAGGGTCTAATTTCATTCTTCTGCATGTGGATATCTAGGTTTTCTAACACTGCTTATGAAAAAAATTGCCCTTTCCCCATTATGTTTTCCTGGCACCTTTGTCAAAAATCAATTGACCAAAGCTGTATGGATTGATTTATAGGTCTCTATTTCATTCTATTCCATTGATGAATGTGTATGTTTTAATGCTATCATCCTGTTTTTATTACTATAGTTTTGCAAGCATATTTTGAAATTAGGTAATGTGATGCCTCTGGCTTCGTTCTTTTTGCTCAAGATTGCTTCTGTTAGTTGGGGTCTTTTGTTATTCCATATGAATTTTATAATTGTTTTTTATATTTCTGTGTATAATGTCATTGAAATTTTTGTAAGGATTGAATTGAATCTATAGATTGCTTTTGGTAGTATGGATATTTTAACAATATTAACTTTTCCAGTTTATGAACATGGGATATATTTCCATTTTCTGTATCTCCTTCAATTTCTTTCATCAATGTTTTATAGTTTCAGTATACATATTTTTCACATCCTTGGTTAAATTTATTTTTAAGTATTTTAGTTAGTTTTATTATTTTATTTTGTGGCTATCTTTAATCTTTTTATCATTTATTTTATCTTTAATTTATTATTTTATGTTGTGGCTATTGCGGATGGTATTATTTTCTTAATTTCCTTTTCAGATAGTTCACTTTTAATCTATAGAAATGCAACTGCTTTGTAGGTTCTGGATATTAGCCCTTTGTCAGATGAGTAGATTGCAAAAATTTTCTCCCATTCTGTAGGTTGCCTGTTCACTCTGATGGTAGTTTCTTTTGCTGTGCAGAAGCTTTTTAGTTTAATGAGATCCCATTTGTCAATTTTTGCTTTGCTGCCATTGCTTTTGGTGTTTTTGAACATGAAGTCTTTGCCCATGCCTATGTCCTGATGGTACTACCACAGGTTTTTCCTCTAGGGTTTTTTAATGGTATTAGGTCTAACATTTAAGTCTCTAATCCATCTTGAATTAGTGCCATTATAAGGGAGTAAGGAAAGGATCAGTTTCAGCTTTCTACTTGGCTAGCCAATTTTTCCAGCACCGACTTTGTAAATAGGTCCTTTCCACATTTCTTGTTTTGTCAGGTTAGTCAAGGTAGATGGCTGTAGATGTGTGGTATTATTTCTGAGGGCTCTGTTCTGTTCAGTGATCTATATCTCTGTTTTGGTACCAGTACCATGCTGTTTTACAGTTACTGTAGCCTTGTAGTATAGTTTGAAGTCAGGTAGCGTGATGCCTCCAGCTTTGTTCTTTTGACTTAGGATTGTCTTGGAGATGTGGGCTCTTTTAGGTTCCATATATGAACTTTAAAAGCAGAACTCAAACAGATTTACAAAGAAAAAACAAACAACCCCATCAAAAAGTGGGCAAAAGGATATTAACAGACATTTCTCAAAAGAAGACATTCATACAGCCAACAGACACATGAAAAATGCTCATCATCACTGGCCATCAGAAATGCAAATCAAAACCACAATGAGATACCATCTCACACCAGTTAGAATGGCGATCATTAAAAGTCAAAACAACAGGTGCTGGAAGGATGAATAGGAGCGGCTTTTACACTGTTGGTGGGATTGTAAACTAGTTCAACCATTATGGAAACAGTATAAGCGATTCCTCAAGGATCTAAGAACTAGATGTACCATATGACCCAGCCATCCCATTACTGGGTATATACCAAAGTTATAAATCATGCTGCTGTAAAGACACATGCACCGCATTATGTTTATTCGCGACACCTATTCACAATAGCAAAGACTTGGAATCAGCAAAATGTCCATCAGTGACAGATTGGATTAAGAAAATGTAGCACATATACACCATGGAATACTATGCAGCTATAAAAAGGATGAGTTTGTGTCCTTTGTAGGGACGCATGGATGCAGCTGGAAACCATCATTCTTAGCAAACGCTATCACCAAGAACTGAAAACCCAAAACCGCCGCATGTTCTCACTCATAGGTGGGAACTGAACAATGAGATCACTTGGACTCCGGAAGGGGAACATCACACACGGAGACCCTATCATGGGGAGGGGGGAGAGGGGAGGGATTGCATTGGGAGTTATACCTGATGTAAATGACGAGTTGATGGGTGCAGCACACCAACATGGCACAAGTATACATATGTAACAAACCTGCACGTTATGCACATGTACCCTACAACTTAAAGTATAATAATAATAAATAAATTTAAAAAAAAAAAAAAAGAAGAAATGCAACTGCTTTTTATACATTGATTTCGTATCTTGCAATCTTACTGAATTTGTCTTTTAGTTTTAACAGTTTTTTTAGTATTTTGGGTTTTTTATATAAAAGGTCATTTACAGATAGAGAAAATTTACCTTTTTCTTTCTTTTTTTTTTTTTTTTTTTGAGATGGAGTCTCTCTCTGTCGCCCAGGCTGGAGTGCTGTGGCCGGGTCTCAGCTCACTGCAAGCTCCGCCTCCCGGGTTCCCGCCATTCTCCTGCCTCAGCCTCCCGAGTAGCTGGGACTACAGGCGCCAGCCACCTCGCCCGGCTAGTTTTTTGTATATTTTTAGTAGAGACGGGGTTTCACCGTGTTAGCCAGGATGGTCTCGATCTTCTGACCTCGTGATTTGCCCGTCTCGGCCTCCCAAAGTGCTGGGATTACAGGCTTGAGCCACCGCGCCCGGCCTACCTTTTTCTTTCAAATGTGCATGCCTATTTCTTTCTTTTGCCTTATTGCCCTGGTCCGGACTTCCAGTACTATGTTGAATACAAATGGCAAGAGTGGACATGCTTGTCTTTTTCCTGATACTGGAGGAAAGCTTTCAACTTTTCTCCACTAAGTATGATGTCAGATGTGGGCTTGTAATATATGGCCTTTATTATGTTGAGGTACATTCTTTCAATGTGTAATTTGTTGAGTTTTTCTCATGAAAAGATGTTGAATTTTATAAAATGTCTTTTCTGCCTTTATCAAGATGATCATACAGTTTTGTCCTCTATCCTATAAATGTGGTGTATTATATTATTTATTTGCATATGTTAAGCCATCCTTGCATCACTGGGCTAAATCCCAGTTGATCATGGTGAATGATCCTTTCAATAGGCTGTTGAATTTTTTTTCTGGTATTTGGTTGAGGAGTTTTGCATCTATGCTTATCAGAGATATTGGCCTGTAATTTTATTTTCTTGTATTGTTCTTCTCTGGTGTTGGTATCAGAGTAATACTGGTCTTGTAAAATGAGCTGGGAAGTATACTCTCCTTTTAATTTTTTTTTGAAAGATTTCGAGAAAGATTGGCATTAGTTCTTTGTTAAATGTTTTAGTCTTGGTAGGTTGTGTGTGTCTAGGAAAAACTTCATTTTAATGACTATATAATATTTTATCACATGAGTTCTCTAGTGTATACATAGGCATTTGCTGATATTTAGTTTTACTCCTCCAAATATTCTTATATGAAAGTCTAATTTTATCTTAGATCAAATTTCTAAAAGTGAAATTACTGTGATAAAGATCAAGACTCTGTTTAAAATTCTTGTTACAAAGAGCCAAATTGGTTTTCAGAAAGTTAGAAACACTTTGTTTTCTGGCTAGCATTATGTGAGAATGCCTGCCTTACTATGTTATTTCTAATTCTGTCTTATCATTGCTAATTTATTAAATACTTCAAGGAAATAAAATAGATGTTTTAATTTACATTATTTTGTTTTTTATAATGATGTTGTACAGATCTTTATAGATGAAAGTCACAAGCAATTTAACACTTATGTATGTGGCAATTTTTTTTCGGTTTTTAAATTTAGCTACATGGTAGGATTTGTTAGACAGGGAAGTATCACAATATTTATGTAGTTATAAAAATCCATATTATTCTTTATAATTTTCAGGGAATTTTACTCTTAAAATTTCCATTCTTATTTTAGAAAATACTTACATATCTTTCTTTTACATATGCTTAATAATTTTGTTAATGATATTTAGCTTTTTATTTCATCTCCAAATTATTTAGGTGTATTATGTATGTTGAGACTTTATTATGTTTTCAAAGATTTTCCTGTTAGCATTTTTAGTAACCTTAAAAATGCATTATTATTTATTGTAATTGCTTGACCATATACTGACTTCTTATACATATAGTAATAAAGAGTTTTTCTGAGCTAGCTCTCTAGTTCCAGTAGTCTCTCAAGGCTCTCCTTTTCTGTTTCTCCTCACTGACCTTTTAGTATGTTTTATTATCTGTTATTTCTGATAAGCTTTTAATTTATCTGCCAAATGTCAAAAAATCCCATTATTATACTCGTTGTGGTTATATTTAACTCATAAATTAATATGGGAATGTTGGCTCTTTGCAATATTCAGTCTTCTGCACCAAGAACATAGTATCTTGCACAGCCCTAATACAACCTCTTTCTTATTCTCTAAAAATACCATTTTATACCTTCACTCTCAGCTTCTGAAACTGCCTCATACATCATTGGAAAACTAGAAGCAATCATACAGGACTTCCTCATTTTCCACTACCAATTTACCATACATCTTCACATAACTTTTGGTCTTTGAAAATGCCTATAAGAGGCCAAATCCTCCACTAATACTCTTCATATCTTATTATCTTAATAGCCAAAGAAATTGGTCTTGCAACTACCTGATTCTCTTCTACATCATCTCTCTACTGGAAAATTACTACAGGTTACACACATGCTCCAGTATCTTCTATCTTAGGGAAGTCTTCTCTCGAAATTACATTTCCCTTGCAGTTCCCCCAATTCTCAGAGCAAATCATCTTGAAAGATGTGTCTATACCCAAAGTTTTCACATCCTTTTCTACCATCCATGGCTAATGTCACTGTAATCAGGCTTCTCTGCTCTCAGTCCCACATTACCACAATTGTGCTTGTCAGAGTCAGCAATAATGTTCCTATACCAAACTCAGTATCACTTCTTTATCTTCATCCTGCTCACACATTCAGCTACATTTGACACAATTGGATAATTTTCTCCTTTTGGGAGCATCATTTTTTACTCTCAGGCCACTGCAACCAATAGGTTTTCTAAGTACTCCACTGGATTCAGTCTTTACTTGGTCAACTTTTTCTCTTCAACGTGACGTCTAAGTATTGAAGCGGCTTGTGGCTCCATTGCAAGCCTCCTTTTCTTCTCGTTCAATATTCTCTGGCAATTTCATCATCCCATAGGTTTAAATGCATATTAGTTCCCAAGGACATGACTTCCTCTGAAGCACAAACTCATTTAGCTGATTGCTGATGTGACCTTTCTGCCTGGATGGCTAGTAAGCATTTTACTTTTAATCCAAAACTTAATATTTGACTCGGTCTGCTAAAATTTGTTCATACCACAGTTTTTCTTGTTACGAAAAACAGCAGGCTGGGTGTGGTGGCTCACACCTGTAATCCCAGCACTTTGGGAGGCTGAGGCGGGTGGACCATGAGGTCAGGAGTTTGAGACCAGCCTGGTCAACATAGTGAAACCCCGTTTCTACAAAAAATACATTAAAAAAATTAGCCAGGTGTCGTGGCATGCACTTGTAGTCCCAGCTACTTGGGAGGCTGAGGTGGGAGAATCGGTTGAACCCACAAGGCGGAAGTTGCAGTGAGCTGAGACCATGCCATTGCACTCTAGTCTGGATGACAGAGTGAGACTGCATCTCAAAAAAAAAAAAAAAAAAAAAATTCTGAAGATGGATGTTGGTGATGGCAACACAACAATGAGTGTACTTAATGCTGTTGAACTGTACACCTTAAAAATGGTTAAGGTGGCCCAGAGATAAAAGGATGGTTTAGCATACACATCAAACAAGGTGATACATCATATCAACAGCATGAAGATTTCTTGTAATCTTATATATTTCAACAAGGTAGACGTGTTCTAACATTAACTATTCTTCAAATGCCTTATGAATCCGATTCACTATCTTGCAAACTTTCTTATTAAGTTAACATATATATCATTTTATTTTTGTGGGCATCATATTTGTAGCTTTCCAAAAATTATATTTTGACACAAAGACTTTATGACTCAAGGTTTATGACTCACATGTCTGACAAAGAAAATTTTTTTTATGTTTTATAAACTGTTAAGTGGGAATTTTCATATCATTACCTATGATGACAAATGAGTATAAAAGGGCTTAGAGATTAAAAGCTATATTCCATAGTAAATAAAATAAATGTTTATAATTTACATATCTCAAAAAAATTTCAAGCAATTTTGTAAGAACATTTTCAATGTTACCATGTAGACAGCACTTAATTGTGATAATGTTTTCAGTCTCCAACTCTAAGCATATATACATATATGTGTTTTCTTAGATGACCTCCTGTTTGGAATTGTACCTCCTTCTTTATCTGCATGAATAATCCTGTTTCCTTTACAAAACTCTTCTTTTTTCTTTGCATGTTAATTGGGAAAATTTGAAATGTAAGGCCTCAGGCAATATTTCATTCATTTTGAGTTAAAATTTAGAAAGCCTATCCTATATAGCTTAAAAGAATGCAAAATGGAAATAAAATTGGGAATGCAAAATGGTTCAGTCAATATGGAAAAGTCTGGCAAAGTTTTATAAACCTAAACATACACTTACCATATAACCAATCAGTTTTACTCTGAGGTATTTTCCCAAGTGAATAGACAATTTATGTTCGTGTCAAAACCTGTACATGAAAGTTTATAATGGCTTTTTCATAATCAACAAAATAGGAAACAACAGAAATATCCTTCAACTGGTGAATGGATAAACAAACGATGATAGATCCATACAATTGTATACTATTCAGTATTAAATGGGAAAGGACTGCTAGTACGTAGATACAAGAATATAGATGAATCTCAAACATATTATTCCAAGTGAATGAAACTAGAATCAAAACCTTTGATGTCATTTGTATGACATTTTGGAGAAGACAAAATAATAGTGACAGTAAACAGATTAGACAGTTGGCAGGGGCTTGGGAGGGGGAGGGGAGGAATACAAACAGGCACCTGAGAATTCTTGTGGCTGATGAAACTTCTGTGTCTTGATTATGGTGGTGGTCTCATGACTTCATACATTTATCAAAACTTGCAAAACTGTATACTAAAAAAGGTGAATTTTACTGTATGTAGATTGCATTTTAATAAATAATGAAAAAAGGAAATTATAGTGTTAAATAAATGAGTATGAAGCTTTTAATATTCTGCTTCTACAGACTTCAAGTACCCACAGGAAAATTCCACTCATGTTATGATTTTGTGAAGAATTTTAGTTTGACTCTTTAAAAAATATAAACATTTTATTTTTCACTAATTAAACTTGCCTATTCACTTATTGAATCAATTTCTAAGTTCATTATTTCTCCTTGTATACATTTTCTAGGTGCCACTTTTCTCCTTGCTGAAATTATTTTATTGGGAGTGTTTGGGGATAAATACTTTTCAATGTCATTTTTAATTTGTCCTAATTCATTAATGATGGCTCAGCCATGCCTGGAATTCTAGGTGTGCAGTTACATTTTCTCAGCACTTTTTAATATATTTCTCCCTTGTCCTATTGCTGCTATTGATAGTCCGCTATTATCTAGTTGTCTTTACTTAGTGGGTAATCTGTCTTTTATTTTTGGGAGAATATAAGTTGTTTTCATTGATATTGATACTCTACAAGTTCAGTACTGTATGAATTCCTTTTTGTTTTTGTGCCCAATACTTGGAAAACTGTCTGCTTACTCTTTAATATCACTGGTGGCAGAACACGGTAACACCAAGACATGTAAGCCATACTGGATTGCCAAAGGTCAATGAGGGGAAGACCTCACATTTACAGACTCCTCAGGGAGCAGTCATATTGAATAGGAAATGGTCCAGGGTAAAAGAACCATAAAGAAGGAAGCAGCATGCCACATAAGTAAGGAAACCCACCTTATATTCTGGGACAGAGGGCTGGCCACATAAGGAGTCTTTATGTCCTGCTCTATTTAGTTAATTTAGAAATGAGCCATCAGTGCCTCCCTTGTGGAATAGAAATATAGAGCCTAGGTGCTTATTTAGTGAAAGAAGAATACAGGAATACCAGGCGAGGAAACACAGCCACGAGGATTAATTGTCATCCTGATCCTGGGCCAGCATTTCCAGGGAAGCCATTTGAGTTGAGAGGATAAGTCCCTTGGAACATAGGGGTACAATAGAGGGAAGAGATCATGGATCAGAAGACAGGGCAGCCTCTCTCAGGACAAGGCTCTGGCTCACCTTTGGCTCCAGGGAAAGTAAGGCAGGGGACGATAGAATATCCTTTGGGCAGCTCTTTCAATATTGACTCAATATCTACTTCCTCCAGGATGCTGCAGCTTTTATCTTTGCTCCCTGACCCTAGCAAGAATGAAGGAAAGTCTGAGTATCTGAACCCAAGAACTCAGTCTGGTAACTGCTCTAGGGCTAGAGGGGCTCTCTTCCTGGGAACCTGTATAAAAGTAGTTTCTACTAGTGTTTCACAGGTGTGAGAACAGGAAAGTAATCTTCTTATGTAGGAAACTACCCAAATTCTATATTAGCTGTCTGTCTGCATCCACTGCTATCTCTAGGGTAGACCTGCAGATAAGTGGAAGGAATAGAAGGGCCCTGATATCTGATCTCACTCGGACTTTTCAGACACTTAACCCAACTTTGCAAAATTAAACCATCTGAACACTGCTGAAGAAAGCTGCGTCCTTTCTGCCCATTTCGACTGGAACATCCTTGAACTTCAAACAATCCCTAGGAAAATCTGCGTGGTCGCACAGCTAGGCTTCTCACCGCCTGAGGTAAGGACTTTGTATGTTTTTCAGGGAATGGTGTGTCTCTAGGTAAGCTGAGTAGGAAAAACGGAGTTCAAAGCATACCCTAAGAATGTAAACTACTCGTTCTGCCAGATTCCCTAGTATAATGTTTGGGCTTCATAGCTTGTTCCAATTTGTCTATTCTTAATTTTCTGAACCTGAAAAGAGAACCAGTAAGGACCATGCTACAGCCCAGGCATGGGTATCTGCTTCCTGGTGGAAATTGCAATACTTGTCTTTAGACCCTGTGTGCTCTGCTGGCTCCTGATAACACATTTTTGCATCTATCAGATGATGAATATCCTAAAGGGCCATCTAAAAAGTGATGATATATCCATTTCATGTTCTTATACCTTTTAACCATTAAGGTACTAATGGCCCCATAAGAGGCCAGTGGAAACCAGTGAAATATGAAAACACAGATGCCATAATATGGGGAAATGATTTACAGAAGGATGCTTCACTTCAAAGTCTTTAACTGCATGTTCAGAGTTGGCTTTATCTATCAAGTTTCACGATGTACACAGACTCCTGTCAATCTTAGGGCCTTGTCCTTCTCCTTGGCTTCTCCGTGGGATTGGGTACCACGACGTCAACAGCTGCTTTCTGGAAAAGGAGTTCCTCCCTATCCCTGTGGTCCTTCCATCCAGTTTAAATGTTCTGTCCCTGCAGGAGGGACAGTGAACATCTGGTCAAAGGCAGGAGAGGGGATAGAATTATTGAGCATAATTACAGCATATAACAGATGCTCTCTTGTTCCCTTTCACCATTTCTCCCAAACACAAACATTCTGATCTTCCTAGGAAGGACCTCATATGTTATATTTTGGAGCCTTTCCAAGCTCACATCTTAATGTAACCTGTTTTAAATAAACATGTTTGCATTGACCCTAAAGTATTTAGCTCTAAATGCAACATTTTCCCAAACATGACATTCTCTTGTCTCAGTCCCTCATCCCTTCTCTCTCAAGCTTCTGTAGAATGTGTGGCTTGTCAAGAGAGGTAACTAAGGTGGACAAGTTTTAGCCTACTAATGAGGCTTTCATCTACCGCCTTGAGTACTGCAAACAAATGTGGCTCTAAGTTCTATGGAGAAAGAAGTGGAAGTGCTTTATTGAAATCCAGTCTCTGTACCTGTTTGGAATTTCATATCAAAACAAGTCTATGATGAAAACTGACTGGATAGGTACAAAGATAATCAAGGATGTGTGCAGCAGAATATTTCTTTAATCTTAAGGGAAAGGTAATTTATTGTTTTTGGAAAGATAATGTATTGTTTTTGGAAAGATACATGTTCAGGTTTAATGTCCTAAATAAGATTTTATGTATGACGTCTTAATGTTTAGTTACTACTGTGATGTCTGTTCTCCATTTAGATGGAACTTTTATCAAAATACAATGAGAAGTCAGACATTCAGAAATCAAGAGGCAAAGTCAGTTATCAGTGGAAAGGGTATCATCTCAGTGGATTCATGTCCTAAGGAGCCTCTGATATTACAAAACTAGAGTTAATCTTAGCAAAAATTCGTGGATATCCATCTTGTTCTAGGTGATGAAAGAAACCGCAGCATGGAGCTCCAGAACTCCACCTTGGGAAGTGGCTTCATCTTGGTAGGGATTCTGAATGACAGTGGGTCTCCTGAACTACTCTGTGCTACAGTTACAGTCCTGTACATGTTGGCCCTGATCAGCAATGGCCTGCTGCTCCTGGCTATCACCATGGAAGCTGGGCTCCATGTGCCCATGTACTTCCTGCTTGGGCAGCTCTCTCTCATGGACCTCCTGTTCACATCTGTTGTCACTCCCAAGGCCCTCGCGGACTTTCTGTGCAGAGAAAACACTATCTCCTTTGGAGGCTGTGCCCTTCAGATGTTCCTGGCACTGACAATGGGTGGCGCTGAGGACCTCCTACTGGCCTTCATGGCCTATGACAGGTATGTGGCCGTTTGTCATCCTCTGAAATACATGAATCTCATGAGCCCAAGAGTCTGCTGGCTCATGGTGGCCACATCCTGGATCCTGGCATCCCTAAGTGCCCTAGTATATACCGTGTACACCATGCACTATCCCTTCTGCAAGGCCGAGGAGATCAGACATCTCTGCAAATTCCCACCCTTGTCGAAATTGGCCTGTGCTGATACCGCTAGATATGAGCTCATGGTATATGTGATGGGTGTGACCTTCCTGATTCCCTCTCATGCTGCTCTACTGGCCTCCTATACACAAATTCTACTCACTGTGCTCCATATGCCATCAAATGAGGGGAGGAAGAAAGCCCTTGTCACCTGCTCTTCCCACCTGACTGTGGTTGGGATGTTCTATGGAGCTGCCACATTCACGTATGTCTTGCCCAGTTCCTTCCACAGCCCCAAACAAGACAACATCATCTCTGTTTTCTACACAATTGTCACTCCAGCCCTGGATCCCCTCATCTACAGCCTGAAGAATAAGGAGGTCATGGGGGCCTTGAGGAGGGTCCTGGGAAAATACATGCTGCCGGCACACTCCACGCTCTAGGGAAACCTCATGGCTAGCTTCCAAAATTCCTTCTCCTGAGAGTCAGAAGATTCATGCTTTGAATCAAAAATTAATGGTAAAACCAATACAGTGCAGAGTATAGCATGTAACAGAAAAGTGGATTTGTCAAATTATCTTTAAATCTTCTCTCCATGAAGTAATTTGTAGGGCATGATTTACACTATCTAAAATTACTCTTCGTTCTATTTAAAATTTACCCTTTATTTTCCCAGGAAGGTACTTAGTTAAATGGGTTCCCACCTTGGGACATGACCGTTAACCTTGGAAGTTTATATTGGATCAGAGAAAGGAAAGTTTCAAGTGGGTGGCCTAAGCAAAACCCAAACATCAAAAGGGGAGATGTCTTGAGATTTGCAAAAATTTAGACCAACTGACCTTACTAAAAGGCTATATAGACTTCTTGTCTAATGCCCCGACTAGTAGTAGTTTGCTTGTATTTGCATTGTACTTGGTCTTTTTTTTTCCTTTCTAAACTTCAGCCGTAGGAAACACTCCAATGAATGTCTTTGCTTGTTTGCTTTTGCTTGTTGGTTTTTGACATGGAGATACCTTATAGTTCCTAAAATTCAATTATTAATAAAGTGAAGAAAATAGGAGGTGAAGGTAGTCCATAAGCAAGGTTCACAATAAACAACTCTGCTTATTTCTTGCTAATCAAAAAAAAAAAAGAAGCAAAATAGTGATTTTTCCAATTATCCAAGGCTATCTTGTAACATTCAAACCATTTCAGTGTTCAGATGCATAATGGGTGTGGATATTTAAGTCAGTGTGTCTGTGTGTTTGCGCTAAAGAAGGGGAGGACAACACAATGCATTTTCACACCAGCTTAATTATGCTGCACTATTATTAGTTTATAAGTCTGAGAATACTGAAAACAAAAGATGTGAACAAAAGCTGTGAGTTGCATTTTGAAGATTAAAAATAATATAAAATAATATGGCCAATTAAATGACACTCTTTTGGAGGATATTGCTGTTTGAAGATTCGCAAACACTTTTTAAGTCAATTCCTATAGTAATTTAAAACAGTAACTGAGACTAGGTTCAGAAAGTATAGTAGTATATCACGTTTGGAAGGCAAGGCTGAGTAGAGAGAATTCCTACACATATTTATATTAATTTCCTTCCATTTTAATACAGACATGCATTTTACTGAGTTGATGTGTCTGTGTAAAACAGATTTTTTTAACCTACTAGCATATAGTTATTTTACCTATATTATATAGTGGCAGTATACAGCGCTGCAAAGAGTCTAGGTTCAGTTATCAGTGTACAGAAGTTAGAATTGAATACACCCCACTTATTTCTGTAATTTTTAGCATATGACTTAGCCTGTTTGTGCCCAAGTCTGTAAGTCTGCAAGTTTGCAAAGTGGAAATTGACATTAACAATAAGACCTACTTTGTAGTGTTGTGAGGATTAAACAAGTTAATAAATATAAATATAAGGGATCTTTATATTTGTAATCAGTATGTGTCATGTAATAAGTGTTTAATAAATCTAATGCCTACAGAATAAATGGCCCTGGAAATACTGTTGAGTGATGGTATAACGTTATATCATATGGATGTTTTGTAACATTATTAGCTATTTTATCATTGTTTTACCTTTAACGTTGCCGTGTGTGTGTTTGTGTGTGTCTCTGTGTGTGTATGTGTGTGTGAAATCAGTAATGTCAGTCTCTTGGATGTGTGACCTTTTTTTCAATAGAAAATTCCTATGAGTGAAATTACTCAAACCAAGGTTAAAAATCTGTTTAATACCCTTGATATGAAAAGACAAATTGGTTTTTTAAAATGTTAAATATTTTGTATTCTTACCAGCAGCATGTAAGTGTACTTAACCCACTACATAGTTTTTCATGTTAAATTTTACATACAAGTAGTCTTCACTAACTGATAAGGTATAAAATTTGCCTATTTAAATTTGCTTAAGTAACTTGTTCACATTTTTCTTACTGATTTGTTGAAGTTTTTTTACAGGTTAGGGACATGGAGACTTTGTTATATTTGTGGTAATAACTTCTTTTCAATTTGTTATTTGGCTTCTAATATCTGCATGGCAGAGATTTTTAGACAGAGAAATATTTAAAATATTTGTATAGTGAAGGATATCTTTCATTCTATGTTTTTTTTTTCCCAGTGATTTTTACTGTTAGGATATAATTTTCTATTCTCATCGATGTCTTTGCTGTCCATCATACAGTTCAATTTAGGTAACAATTTATATATTTTATATGTTTTGTCACACACTCTGCAATTTATGTTTAACAATAAATGTCAAATTTATCTTTACATGTGAAAATGGTGACGTTTCAACTTTTGTCAAAGCTACAATTTTTCTAGTAATATTTTAAAGTAATCCTTTCATTTTCTATTATTTTACTACCTTCATCAGACATGTTCTAATAAGCTATATTTTGGCTAACTCTTCAGTTCTAGCTTCTTTCTCTTCTTTACTCCTTTGGAAGACATTTGGTTCTATCATTCACATCTTAATAGCTCACTGGTAATTTGATTGTGAATATATTTAACTGATAAATTAATTTGCAGTTTGAGCATTTTTACAATACTCAGCCTTGCCTTCCTGAACATGGTGCATGACTATACTTCCGGAACCTAGTCTCAGTCAGTTTTAAAATGACCATTCTACACCATCCTTCTAAGCTGATGCCTTGCCTCACTCTTCACTGGAAGAGAAGCAGTTGGCTACAAAGCCCTCTTCAAATCTTCCACACATCTGTGCCTTCACGTACACTTCCTGTTTTCCCTCATTATAACTGCTTGAACTCGGGAGGGGGAGACTGCAGTGAGCTGAGATCGCACCACTGCACTCCGTCCTGGGCAGCAGAGTGAGATTCTGTCTCAAAAAATAATTAATAAATTAAAAAAGTAAGAAGGATTTCCATGACTCCAATCCCCCTTAGTAACTGTAGCATTATTTTCGGCTTCTCTTCACAGGGAAAGAAATACAAAGGGAATGTTTATGCCCATTTTCTCCTCTGCTGATCTTCTATTCACATCTTAACCCACTTTCAATCAAGCTATGGTCTCTTTCTATGGACCTGTTCTTTGTCAAAATTATCATTAATGTGCTAAATAAAATGTTCACCTCCATATTCTCCTCCATCAACCTTTCAGCAACATTGATGTAATTGACCACATCCTTCTGTTGGGAATTTTTTCTTCTTTTGACTTCCAGACACCACACAACCCTGACTTACTTCTTTAATCCCTAACATTTTTTGTCTTATTGGATTCCTTTTCCTTTCTGAATGTTTCCACATTCAGATGATACTAATATGGACTTCCCTGTCTTCCCAATCAAGAATCTGTTTCTGAGTAATTTCATCCAGTTACATAGATTTAAGTTCTGTCCATATGCTTTTGAGTCCCAAAGACCTCACTATTTGTATAATCCACAGATTCATATGTTTAACTGACTACTTCTCATGTCTAATAGGAATTTTAAACTTAATCTAAAGTATAATTTTGATTCATCCCCCTGCTAATCTGTTCTTCCCTCAATTTGTTCCACCTAAATCAATAGCATCACCATCCACCCACGTGACCAAACTGAAAGCTTAAATATAAACATTGTTTTCTCTCTTTGCCTTACCACATAAACAAGTAAATCCTATTGGCTTCATGTATACAATAGATTCCACATATGTGTATTTCTCTTGGTTTCCCTTACAAGTGTCTCAGTCCAAGTCAACATAACCTGTTTACTGTTGCTCTACGACACATTCCTAATAGGTCCTTCTTTTTACACTCTTGCCCCAAGGTAATCATTTTTTCCCCTCTTACACAGAATGACCTTCATAAATATAAATCAGATCAAGCTATTTTTCCACAGATGCCCATTATCTAGTTTCTGCCTACCTTTCAACCCACGTATGAAACTCTGTTCCCTGACACTCACTCTAATCTCAACCCATTGACCTTTTTGTTGTCCATCATACAGTCCAAGATTGCTCTTGCTTTAGGGCCAATTAGCAGCTATTCTCCTAGCCTATGATCTCTGTTAAAGCTTGTCTTAGTACTTCCCAGCATTTAGTTCTCATCTTAAATGTTAACTTCTCAAAGAAGTTACCAATGTAAGTAACATGCACCCAAACCAAAAGGCATTATGGCACATTTTGTTTTATTGTCTTAATTGCACTTACCATTATATTAAACTTTCTTTTTTTATATTTTAGTTTACTTGATTACTCTCTGACTTCACCCTCCAAAATGAAAGCTCCTTGAGAGCATGAATTATGCTTTGTGTTTGTCATCGTTTATCTCCATAAAATCTAGGAATACCTGTGGCATAATATCTACAATAACAATGTGAAAATTATGAGCATGAGTGTGTGTGTGTGTATCTCTTCGCTGAAGAAGTAGAGGACAATGCTATGCTCCTAATTAAAAATATTCAATATTTTTATTTCAGAATGTTAATCTTTTGACAAATAACTTATAAATTCAGTGTATGAAATTAAAGATCTCATGGCATATTCTGTTGCAATCGTTTTTGCCAAGGTCAATAATGACATAATTGACAAATTTAGTAGCCTTTTATTAATACACAAAACTCTCGAAACATTCAGAAATCTTTTCTAAAAGGTCTCTTTTCTTGTCACTCCTGACATGCCTTTATTTGGCTTCTCCTCCTGAATTTCTGACTCTTGCTGCTCCAGGCTTGATTAGCTACTTTTCACTTCCCCAGAAATGTTGGTAACTCCAGGTTTGTGTGCTGGATTCTTTCTATTTTTTTTTTTTTTTTTTTTTTTTTGTGGTGGGGTTTTGCTCTGTCATCCAGGCTGCAGTGCAGTAGTAAAATATTGCCTACTAAAGCCTCAAACCCCTGGACTCCTGGACTTCTGGACTCAAGCAATCCTCCCAACTCAGCCTCTCAAGTAGTTCTTTCCCATTATCTTTCTGCATCGTCACGTCTCATCCAGGATTGCATTACAGATTTAAATTGGGATCTTTTAATAATTATACATATATATTTGTGTGTATGCATGTGTATATATACACATATATGGAGAGATATATATATAAACACACACATCTCTCATATGTCTATACACATATACATATGTGTATACATATACACATATATGTATAATTATATATATGTTTATATACACATTATATACACATAATAACCCATGTGTATATGTGTATACACATATATATGTATATAAGAGAGAGACAGTGTCCATTTTCATCACTCTTATGATCTGCTGTAGGACCGGGCACTTGCATTTTAATGAAACCACCCATACATTTGGTTTTCTGTTTAAAATTTGCATACATCTTTAGGTGTGTCAAGTTGCATTTGCATTTATTTAACATCCAAATTTGTTTCTGTAGTCCATATCTCTTTCCTAAACTGCAGTTTTATTCATTAATTCAAAAGTCTATTTCTTGAGCAGCAACAATGGTTGTACACTTTATTACAGTAGTAATATAGAGATCAGCAAAACAGCCACATCCTTTACCATTCTTTGCCATGGAGCTTACAATCTATGGAAGGTTCAAACTTAAGCAAATAATTACATCCTTAATTTATATTAAAAGTTATCTTATTACCTAAAAAGCAACATACGTTTTTTAGTGTATTAAGAATCACCTTGAACCTGTTATAAATGGAAATTCCTGAGATAAACTGCCCCACCCTACCCTTTGCTGAGAAACATTTTTAACAAGCAATCTAGGCACCATTGTGGGTCATGTTATGCAAAACTACAGCCTACATTATGAAATTCAAATGCCTGTCCTATAGTTTCTAAGGCATAAAAAGTGCCCCAGACTTCCTTTGTCTTACCTTTATCTTCAGTTTTCATCACCATCTCACAAATCCTCTAATCTTCAGCTTTCTCAGAATTACGTGCTGGGAATTCTTTAGTATTGAACTCAAGGCACTTCTCAGTTTGGACCCTTTGTCTTACTTTTCAGCTTTATAGCTCACTACTTTTCTAACTTTACATGTACTCTTAGAAAAATTCTACCATTTGTTACTCTTCAAATGTGCTCTCTTTTCAGTTTCAGATATTGTTAAATTTAGAATCCAAGGTCATGTTAGAAATATGACACCCTGAAGCTTTGTTTTTCATGTGTATATCCCCAGCTTCATAAATGTACCTAGGATATATAATACGTGTTCAAATTATGTTTGGTAAATGGATGCAAGAAAGAAGAAAATGATTCCATTTGCCAGGATATGTTCTCATGTTTGTAATAGTTATAATTATTATTTATTAGTACTTTGGTATTGACATATAGTCATATTCCTACTTGTTTTAACTTCCTTATTAGCTTGTATGGGCCAGAAGAGAAGTGACTGTTTGCTTCCCTTCCTTCCTTCCTTCCTTCCTTCCTTCCTTCCTTCCTTCCTTCCTTCCTGCCTTCCTGCCTTCCTGCCTTCCTGCCTTCCTGCCTTCCTGCCTTCCTTCCTCATTCTCTCCCCTCCTCTCTTTTTTCCTTCCTTTGCATTTTCTTTTCTTCTTTTTAATTTATTTCCTGTGTCTACCAAGGTGCCTTGCTTTGAATAGGCAATTTGTTGAATTGATCTGAGAAAAGATGTAGGAAAAGAGAAAAAAGAAAAAAGTGGAGGAATGGGATGAAAATGGAGAAAAATTACAAGAAAATAACTTCTTTCCAAATCCCTAAAATGGTCATCTATTTATTTTACAGTTATTCTCCTGAAAGCCCCTTTGACACCCTTGTTCCTTAAACTATAAATGATGGGGTTCAGCATGGGTGTCACTGCTGAGTAGAACACAGAAATCATTTTATCCCTTTCATTCATTATCTTGGAGTTTGGCCTCATGTAGGCAAATATTGCTGAGCCATAGAAGAGAACAACGACAATGACACGGGACGCACAGGTAGAGAAGACCTTCAGCCTCCCCTCCCTGGACTGCATCCGGATCACTGTGGAGATAATATTCTAGTATGAGACAAGGATGGGGGAGCCAGGAGCCAGGAGGATTACCACATCCATTGCAAAGATGGCTATTTCTGTGCTGTAAGTGTCTGCTGAAGCCAGCTTCAGGAGGGCAGGAGGTTCACAGAAAAAATGGTTAATGATATTGCTTCCTCGGTAGGGTAGGCTCAATGTGAATGTGGTGTCCACCAGAGATACAAACACTCCACTGGCCCAGGACCCTATGGCCAGCTGGACACATACCCAATGTGTCATGATGGTGGAGTAGTGCAGGGGCTTGCAGACAGTCACGTACTCGTCACAGGACATCACTGCCAGCAGTGCACACTCTGTACCTCCAACCAGCAGTAAGACAACAATCTGTGTTGAGCATCCAGCAAAGGAAATGGTTTTCCTCTTCACCAGGAGGTGGATTAGCACCTGAGGGACAGTGGCAATAGAAAAACAGAGACCAGCAAAGGACAAGTTTCTAAGGAAAAAGTACATAGGTGTGTGGAGTCTGGAGTCTATATGAATGAGTACAATGATCACCAGGTTTCCCAGAACAGTGAGCAAGTAGATAATCAGGAAAACGAAGAAAAGCAGAACTTGTGTCTCTGGATCCTGTGAAAGGCCCAGGAAGACAAATTCATTCACATAGGTTTGGTTTTCTTCTCCCATGAAGGTTTTATTCCTGTTTATAGGTCAGCAACAAGAAAAGGAACACATATTGATGAGTAATTTAAAAACTGCGAGTAACTTATGTATTTTATTAATTAGAATTCAAAATGGAACTACTGATTTTTGTCTCTTAATAGCTTCCATATGAAAAAAACCTGCATTTTCCTTTTGCTCAGTAGCGCTGACAATTGAAAACCACTTCTGATATTTTCTCCCTTTGAATCTTTTAAGAGCACCCTCAGGGGAGAAATCATCCTGAGTGTGCTACATGACCAAGCCTTGACTGGACCACCTAATGATTAAGAGTCCTTAGCTATGTCTACAGTGCTCATTACAGTGCATTCCTCCTTTTGTGTAGGTTTGAGAAGCAAACAAAATGATTTGCTTTAAACCAATTAAGTTTTTATATGCAAACTGATAACATTTATGAAGGCTGATTTTTAAAATTATATTAGCAAAATAATCCCAATGAAGCATTCTGAGTAGCAATGGGAAATTAGGCTAAAGGAAAATATAGTAGTCTGTGACCCTGTCCCTCACCCAAATTCTCCTGTCATTTATTTTCAACACATAAAGGGTGCTGATACACAATAAAAATAACTGCTTTATTAGTAGCTGTACTCAGTAACACCCTTAAACTATCCTCTAATGTGTCCTCCATATTCTTTTCCTTTTTTCTTTCTTTGCATAGGGTCTTTATAATAATAACATAATTATTTTGTATTAGGCATTCTCCTGGTGGCCAGTCATTATTGATTTTTTTTTGTGTGTGTTCCCTGAAAAAAATCCTCTTGAAGTCAATATGAGGTAGTTATAATTCTCTCTGTTATACAGTTGATAAGACAAAGGCTTATAGAAATTCTCAAACTTGGTCCTGTGAACCCTGCTCATTATTTCTGTATTTTGCAATTATTTTTCTTTCTTCCTCAAAAACTGCTTGCAGAGATTAAACTTTTACACAGTTCTCTCTATCTTTCACATCCACTTCTGGGAGACAAGCCCACACAGCGTTTCCATTTCCATGGTTTTAGGACTAAGCCACAATAACAGAGTGATCAATAGGGACAAAAATAACAGTCAAGCATATTTTAACAGTTATTTTTCAACATTTTGGGAGGGTCTTACCCACTGGAAAATAGGAAGTATTAAAGGAATAAATACTGAGAGGTGACAAACATGATTTGCAGATAATTTGATTATATATACTAAAAGAACCAAAAAGTCAATTCAACCTTGATAACTGATTGGAAATGTGGTTTGATGCAAGACAAGCAATTAAACATTCTTGTGTTACTATATACCAAAGATAACCAAATAAAAATTATAGCAAAAATAATTCCTTCACAAAAGGAACAATACCTAAATTTAACAAGGGGTACACAAGAAACATCCAAGACCTATTTAAAGAAAAGTGTGAAACATGATATCTGAATAGATAAACAGACACATTGATTTTATAAATAGAACCACAAAGTCTTACAGAAAAAATTCACTGAAATTCCAACCATGTTTACAGAGAATTTTTATAGAGGAATTTAACATACTTATTCCAAATTTTATCTAGATGAGTAATTCAATGATAAAACATATTTTAAATTTCCCCTTATTAATGTAATGAATACTGAGTAGACATAAAAATTTTCCCCAATAAATATAGTGTATGGACATATCTCATTACATATGGAAATTTAATACATGATAAATGTGGCATCCTAAATAAATATATTTATTAAAACAATAAAGGACAATTACTTCTTCACTTTTAAAATTATTTACATATGCATGTATATTCATATCTATACACACATAATGTAAGGATAAGCAATAATTCAACCTAAATGTATTACATTTTAAAAAAATTTAGTTTTTTTTGGTGGGAATGCAGATTGGTACAGCCATTATGGAGAATAGTATGGAGGTTTCTAAGGAAAATAAAAATGGAACCACCATATGACCCAGCAATCTGTCTTCTGGGTATGTACCAAAAAGAAATGAAGTCACCACCTAGTAAAGATGCACTCCCATGTTCAATGCAGTATTATTCACAATGGCCAAGATATGGAAACAGTCTGTCAATGGAAAACTGGCATTTTAAAATACTAAAAAAGTGAGATACACACACACACACATACACATTTACACAATGGAATACTATTTAGTCCTTAAAGAGAATGAGATCTTGCCATTTGTCACAACATGGATGAACCTGGACAACATTATGCTAAATGAAATAAGTCAGACACAGGAAAAAAATAGTGCACAATCTCACTTGTATGTGGAATCTAAAAAGCAAAAATCAAATATACAGAGATAGTAAACAAAACAGTGGTTAACAGGGACAGGGCTGGGGTTGGAGGAAGAAATGGGAAGATGTAGGTTGGAGGATAAAAGGTACAGATATGTAGAGATCTAACGTACAACATGAAGACTATTGGTAACAAAATTGTACTGTATTTGGGATTCATGCTAAATAAGTAGATTTTATCTGCTCTTGCCACAAAAATTATGAAAAATGGGAAACTGCATGAGATAATGTATACATTCGTTTCACTAGGTTAACCTTTTTGCTATTTACACATATATCATAACATCACATTGTTTACCTTAAATATACATAAATTATATTTTAATGAAAGTCAGCTTTATATAAAATCAGGTAGTCTTTCTGTCTAGCTGATTATCTATCTATCATCTATCTATCTATCTATCTATCTATCTCTCTATCTATCTCTCTATCTATCTATCATCTGTCTATCTATCATCTATCTCTCTAATTTTTGGATGGTGAAAGCTTTCCTAAACAGGTACCCAAATAAATCATAAAGGAAAATGCTAACAACTTGACTATTTACAAATATCAGATTTCTATGTAGTGGATGCCACTATAAACAAAATAAAAATATAAGTAAAATAATCTGGGGAAATATCTGCAAAAAATTAAAAAAGAATTTTATTATTATATTTAGTACATAAAGACCTCTTAAAAATTAGTAATAGGCCAGGTGCGGTGGCTCACGCCTGTAATCCCAGCACTTTGGGAGGCCAAGGCGGGCGGATCACAAGGTCAGGAGTTCGAGACAAGCATGGCCAACATGGTGAAGCCCTGTCTCTACCAAAAACACAAAAAAATTAGCCGGGCATGGTGGTGCATGCCTGTAATCCCAGCTACTCAGGAGGCTGAGGCAGGAGAATCGCTTGAACCCGGGAGGCAGAGGTTGCAGTGAGCTGAGATCGTGCCGTTGCACTCCAGCCTGGGTGACAGAGCTAGACTCCGTGTCAAAAAAAAAAAAAAAAAAAAAGAGTAATAAAAGACATAACTCATTATGCAAGGACTTTAATTCCTGTCCACAAAATGGATAAAACTGAACAATAAACATGAAACAAGAACATGTACATTAAAACAACAAACGAGATATAATATTTTGCCTTTTAGGTAAAATTTCTAAGGATATTAGTTCTAAGTTTGGTAATATAGTAAGACTACTATAATAGGTAATTAAGTGAAAAGCAAGTCATCATGCTTTATATGTGATACATCATTTTAATCTTTTAAATGAAGTGTAAATGGGTGCGTATGTTTGGATATATATGGGTATATGGGTATTTGTGTTTATATTTGTACAGATGTTTCTCCTACAGTGAGAGTCCACAGATCATGAACTGCTGTCAGCTATAAGGGGGTGGCACAGCTCTCTGATTAGCTCTGGAGGTTCTGAAGTTGTACTGCAGATTTGAATTTTGGCCTCTCTAGTTGATGCTTGGCCGACAGCAAATCACTTAGCTTTTCTGGGCCTAGCTTTCTTCAACTGTAATATGGTGTTGTAAGTAATACATATCTAATAGTGTTTATGTAAAGATTAAATAAAATATAAGCCATTTAAATAATTAAGGTCAGTAAACAAGCCTAGCTCATAATATTACATAATATCCCATTATAATAATGGGATCATGATCTAGAAGTAACTAAAAAATTATGATGGTAGCTGTTAAGGACAAAACATAGTAACACATGGCTGATGTATTTGACTGAGGAAGATGATTATTGTCATTAACTATTTTTACCCTTAACATTCTTTTTCTTTGCTTATCCTTTGAGACTGAAACTGTATTGCTAGCAAAATTCAAAGTCAAGGCCAAATGTGGTAAGAGAGAATGAGGGGCATCTAAGCATGTAGAATAAAGGACAAGGGCAAGCATTGGTTAGATTTAATCAGGTTAGTCTCTCTCTCTTTTTAGAAACTCTTTTTGTATTATGTTAAAATTTCAAATATATAAAGTGGAAAAAACCAGTAAACTAAAATCTCAAGTACCTAACAATAAGATTCAAATGTTCTGATCAATTTTGCTTAGTTAATCAGAGTTTGACTATAATAACAAAGTATATCTAAAACAACATAAAAACTTCTGTATTATTGAAAGTCTAAAAATTAAGATTGTCATATAAGTCTGATAATAGAACCTAAACTTTCCCTAAAGTTAAAAATAAAAAAAACCCCATACATAAGGATTCATAGAAATTCATTATTAAGTCATAGCAGAAGAGTTTATATACACGGTTTGTAGATCCATAGAAAATTGTTAATAGTGATCAACTCCGGGGAAGTGGAATTCTGTTGGGAACAGGGCAAATGGATACAGGGAGAATTTCATTTTTTAATTCTTATCTATATTGTTTTATTTTATAACCTAGATCTCATTTTTTAAGTAAAGAAAGAAAACAAGAATGTTTTAAAATAAGTGCATTTAAAAATAAAATATGAATAAATTATGATGATAGAATACAGACAATATAAACTGTAACTAATAATAAAGATAATGTTAGAGTGTTGCAAAAACAGAAAGACAAATTGTTGGATCAGAGTAGAAATCAGAATCAACAAAGGCTGCCTAAGAATAAGATAAATGCTAAAGTTAGCATTTTCAATAGACAAGTGCATATAATTCAACAAATCATGCACCAAGTACACACTAGAAACGAAAACACTGATACATGTGACTCAAAATATTTTTTATATATATATAGTTCACAAAGTAAAATGTGAATAATGAAATGGAGAGATTACTGTAATGTATGTAGCAGATCAAGTATTAATATCTTTAGTATAGAAAGTATTATGAAAAAATAATAAGGAAATAAATGATAAATATTACAAGAGAAAAAGTGTAAGCATGAATTGACAGTTCATGGTAAATTTTAGTCTCAGTACCATTTAACAAAGGGAAATTAAAATTAGATGTCTTTTTTACTCATCAGATTGACACAATATTTAAAAATTTCTAATATTCAGTAGTAATAAAGTTCTTGTCTTACTGGAAATACAAATTATTAAAATCTGCATCAGTGGTAAGTTGTTAATATAGAGCAAGGTATTAAAATGAATAATATACTTTAATAAAGTGTATTTAATCTTAATACTTTGTAAGAAAAATAAAATGTTTTGTCAAAGCTGTGGACAAAATAAATTTGTGTGGATGTTTGTTATAGTATTAGTTATAATTACAAAGCTTGGAAAAAAGACAAATATTCTTAAGTAAATATAGAACACCCAAATGATAAAATACTATGCAGCCACCAAAAAACTATGCCAAATATTTCATAACATAAAAAATGTCTGCAAGATATTTAAGACAAAAAAGTGGAGTAAAAGTATTTTCCACTGTAATTATCATTTTAAAATTTGGCTCTTCAAGGTGTGCATGTGTGTTTTTCTGAGTGATGAGATTACAAGTGTCTTTTCCTTTTCATCTTTTTGCGATTTTATAGTTTCTATATACGCTATAACAAAAATATTTTTTACAATCAGAAAATAATTAATAATCTGGACCCTTCTTATTTCTTTATCCTCATCTCTTCCCTTTTTCTATCCTCCAGCTTTATGTTCTGGAACGTTGCACACATCCTTTCCTAAAGTTGCTGTTTATTGAGAGGCCCTGTATTAAGCTGTTTGTATGCCTTATCTCATTTGATCTTCAGAATGTTCTTACTCTGCCCATTTTATGTAGATAATGGAACTGACCAGTAAGGTGATAAGGTACATTTTCTAGGAGTGAATACCTGGGATTGGACCCCAGGTGCCCAGATCCAAGTTCCATGTTCTTCATCACTACACATATTGCCTCTTTTTTTTTTTTTTTTAAATTTAATAATTTTGAAATAATAATTAAGGAGATAGAGCAGGCCAAGAGTGAAATCAAGCCGACTCTAATTTTGCTGTACACTAATACCAACACTAGCTGCCTTTCTTAAAACTTACTCATTTTGGCCGGGCGTGGTGGCTCACTCCTGTAATCCCAGCACTTTGGGAGGCCGAGGTGTGTGGATCACTCGGCCAGGAGATCGAGACCATCCTGGCTAACACGGTGAAACTCCGTCTCTACTAAAAATACAAAAAATTTTTATGGCTGCATAGTATTCCATGGTGTATATGTGCCACATTTTCTTAATCCAATCTGTCACTGATGGACATTTGGGTTGATTCCAAGTCTTTGCTATTGTGAATAGTGCTGCAATAAACATACGTGTGCATGTGTCTTTATAGCAGCATAATTTATAACCCTTTGGGTATATCCCCAGTAATGGGATGGCTGGGTCATATGGTACATCTAGTTCTAGATCCTTGAGGAATCGCCATACTGTTTTCCATAATGGTTGAACTAGTTTACAATCCCACCAACAGTGTAAAAGTGTTCCTATTTCTCCACATCCTCTCCAGCACCTGTTGTTTCCTGACTTTTGAATGATCGCCATTCTAACTGGTGTGAGATGGTATCTCATTGTGGTTTTGATTTGCATTTCTCTGATGGCCAGTGATGATGAGCATTTTTTCATGTGTCTGTTGGCTGTATGAATGTCTTCTTTTGAGAAATGTCTATTCATATCCTTTGCCCACTTTTTGATGGGGTTGTTTGTTTTTTTCTTGTAAATTTGTTTGAGTTCTTTGTAGGTTCTGGATATTAGCCCTTTGTCAGATGAGTAGATTGCAAAAATTTTCTCCCATTCTGTAGGTTGCCTGTTCACTCTGATGGTAGTTTCTTTTGCTGTGCAGAAGCTCTTTAGTTTAATGAGATCCCATTTGTCAATTTTGGCTTTTGCTGCCGTTGCTTTTTGAGTTTGTGTCCTTTGTAGGGACATGGATGCAGCTGGAATCCATCATTCTTAGCAAACTATCACAAGAACAGAAAACCAAACACCGCATGTTCTCACTCATAGGTGGGAACTGAACAACGAGATCACTTGGACTCAGGAAGGGGAACATCACACACCGGGGCCTATCATGGGGAGGGGGGAGGGGGGAGGGATTGCATTGGGAGTTATACCTGATGTAAATGACGAGTTGATGGGTGCAGCACACCAACAAGGCACAAGTATACATATGTAACAAACCTGCACGTTATGCACATGTACCCTACAACTTACAGTATAATAATAATAAATAAATT